>NW_021939189.1:10636623-10639983 GCF_001715985.3 Manacus vitellinus | reverse complement strand
GAACTGTTGAGAAATGTTTATGTTTTGCCTCGTTACGTTGTTACTGTTGCCCCAAGTCCCGAAAATCCCGTGGTGTATATTGAAATGCTGTCTGCAGACTCTTTGGTGGAGGAAGCCGGATTGATAACCCCCCAAACAAGCATAAAAATTAAGGAGGTGATCACTTTAGAATGGTACAGACATTTGTCAGAAGGCATTGCAAAAACTTCAGTTGCAGGACTAGATGATGTGGGAAAGTCTTTGAAAGAGATGATCGATCTGCCTTTGCGATTTCCAAAAACTTTTAAGAACCTGGGGCTTTCTGTCCCTAATGGAGTGCTGTTAATTGGGCCCCCAGGTGTAGGGAAAACTCTTATGGTAAAGGCAGTAGCAGAAGAGGTGGGTGCATTTCTGTTTGGCGTCAGTGGCCCAGCCCTCCATGGCTCAAGGCCGGGAGAAGGTGAAGAGAATTTGAGGAGAGTCTTTGAAAAAGGCAGAGAAATGTCACAGGAAGGCCCAACCATTCTCTTCTTTGATGAAATGGATTCTTTGTGCCCCAAGCGAGGAAGTTCAAGCAATGCTCCTGAGGATCGGATTGTTGCTCAGCTGCTGACGCTCCTGGATGGTGCAAGGAGCGAGGGTAAGATGGTCATTGTGGCAGCAACAAACAGGCCAGATGCCTTAGACCCTGCACTCAGAAGACCTGGCAGATTTGACAGAGAGGTAAATAAACCCTCTTATTCATACACACTTTTGTCTTTCCTTATTGATGTGGAAGGGGGCTGTTGATAGAGTAAAGTTTAATGTCTACTGGTCGTGTTTCATATTGGGATTCTACAGCCTTGAGCCAGGTATCCCATTTCTTTACTTTGCTGCAACTTGGGCAAGGTGGGATTTATTTTAACTCGGGACACTGAGAGCTCCATATACTTCAAAGTAGACAAGGGGATTCTTTATGCTTCTTTACCTGTCCTTGAGAGGTTTGTTTGCTTACAGATGCTTAGCCTTACAGGCTTAGGTTTTTTCATTTAAATTCTAGATTGAAGATTGATGCATCTCTCCTTAAAAGTTTATTGTGACAGAAAACTAGTAACCTCTTGTGTCAAAAATTCTATTCAGATTTCAGTAACAGGTTGAATCTGTTCTGGAAAACTTCTGTTAGCCTAGTAGCCAAAAGAAGAAAAACACAGTTGTGCAACTTACAGTTCTTTTGCTTGTGTTGTTTATTTTTCTAGCTAAACCCACTTTTGGATCATCCAGTTTAGTCAAGATCTTTAATGCTTTCATAATTGTAATTTTCATTATTTTCCAGGATTTATAGATGGTTGAGATATATTTTTATGAAGGTGTTTCACCAGGGTTTTAATAATGTATGAGTGTTTATCTCATTGATTTATTTTTCCCTGTCATATGAATCTAATTTAGTCCTTGTGATGCAAGGAAATTATTATTTCAATGTTATGTTGAAATTACCTGAAAATGGGACTTGGTAGACACTAGCTGACAGTGTCTTATGAACAACTGTTTGTACAAACACTGTTCACTTGGAAATTAAGTGGTATTTTAAATATTTGTCATTTGTATAGTGCTGCTAATAGGTTTTTTGTAACAATATTTATTTGAATTATAAGTATATAGAAATCTTTAGTAACCAATATAAAACAGAGATGAAAGCTCTATAAAATAAGTATAGCACAATATCTACTTAAATTTTTTGTTTATTATATTTGCTTTAGGTTATTATTGGGACCCCAACAGTCACACAAAGAAGATCCATCCTGCAGTTGCTCACGTCCAATATGCCCATTTCTGCAGACGTTGATTTGGCTCAGCTGGCAGAGCTGACCCCTGGCTATGTGGGAGCTGACCTCACAGCACTCTGCAGGGAAGCTGTTATGCAGGCTGTGTCCCACAGCTCCTTGGTATGGCTGCACATCACTCAAGGACAGTGTCATTAATGTACATTAATGTACCACCTTTTCCTCATTAATGCTCAGCTTTACTCGAAAAGCTCAAGAAGTTGAAGACTCAGAAATTAAAATACTAAAACCACCAAATATGTTACAAATGTATATATGCCATTTTTTCTAGTCCTTTCAGTTCTCACCTGAAAGGACTGTTTTCTACTTTCTGAGTGAAAAGTTTTGCTGAAAGTTTTTATCCTCTTCCTCTTTAGGATTGTGCAAAGCAGACATTTTTGTCTTTTTCGGCAAAGTAAACTGTGTCCACCAAAACTCTCTTTTGAAGCTACTTAATTTCATTAATATTTAATTTAATTTAGAATTCTGCTTTCTAATAACTGCAAATTAAAGTTAGGTTGATACACAAGTGTATAACAGCTAGTGAAAATAACTATTATCATCTGGGTTGTATGGCTGGATATAAAATTCTTGTAGACACAAGGTATACAACTGCCCAGTGTGCAGAAATTTAACCTCTTAGCAATTCTCTAATTCCATTTCTATAATGCCTGTTTCTTAATACTCCAGTCTCTATTCTGGCTTTTACAAAAACTGTGAGATACATGTTTGATGTAGTTTTTCATCTGCAATGGCTGAGCAGAAATTTAAAGCCATATTTGTAAAATTTCCAAAGTCAAAAGCATCTGCAGAGAATGGTAGAACCTTCTGTCTTCACTTGGGTAGAAAAAAAGAGAGCATAGCACTGAAAATAATAAAATTATTTGGGCCTGGTATCTCAGAAAAGAATAGATGGACAAATGAAAGTAATGAATAAGTAGATGGCCCGTTTGCAAGTGCCTTTGTAAAATACATCTTAGTTCTGTTACTGTAACTGTAGTTTAGTAATGTTATTGTATAGCATGTTTGAGATAAAATGTGTTGCATTCTTCAGTGTGGTGAAAATGGATGTTGCAGCCTTTTTATTTCTATTCAGAAGATTGTATGATTTATTGTGTGGTAACCCTCAAATTAGCAACCATTTGATTTAGCACATCACTGTCTACTGGAGCTATAATTTAGGGAATAGTAGTTTTCTCTAAAACATTAATTTCTGTTAAAATAGCCTTTTCTTGTGTAAAATCATGCCATTAAGGAGAATATATTTTACTTTGTGTTGCATTTTTGCATCTGCAGTTCTCTAGGCTCATTAGGGCAGGAATTGGCTTCTTTATTAGTTGCATTTGGCCTTCTGTGAAGTGTTTCACATATAATGCAGCATTTAAGTATTACCTAAAAATATTGTTAATATGCTTTATCTGGTTTGGGTTTTTTTTCAGGAGTCAACTGAAACTGAAACCATGATTAACATGGGAGATTTCCAAGAAGCTTTTAAAAAAATTCAACCATCCTCTTTTCGAAGTGCAGTTGGACTAACAGAGTGTAAACCTGTGACTTGGGAGCAAATTGGTGGTCTTGAAGA
>NW_021939189.1:10436168-10636133 GCF_001715985.3 Manacus vitellinus | reverse complement strand
GTGCTTGGCAGTTTTATTGATTGCCTATGAACTGTAGTCTTGTTGCTAAGAATTTCATCCCTTTTTTATGTATTGGCAGAGTATTGAGTGGCCTATGAAGTTTCCTCAGGCATTTGCTCGGATGGGCCTGTCCCATCCCAAGGGAATCCTTCTCTATGGGCCTTCTGGCTGTGCCAAAACCACGCTGGTGAGGGCTGTGGCCACCAGTTGTCACTGTTCCTTTCTCTCTGTAAGTGGTGCTGACTTGTTCTCACCTTATGTTGGAGACTCAGAGAAGATTTTGTCCCAGGTACAGTTTTTAATTTGTGTAAGGCCTATGGTTTATTTTTGCTTGACTTTTGTAAAGTGTTAGTTACACCTAAATTTTGTTATTGAAAAGATCAGAGGTCTCATCTGATTATTAAATAGAAATGGCTTAGAGATTCACATTTATATAAAAGTGAGAATCTATCCCTAAAATTATAAAGTTTTAAACTTTATAAGTATTTCTAGTCTTTTGTTTTCATTTCATTTAAGAACATAAATAAGAAGCAGAATTTACCTATAGTAAATGTAAGCCAGAACAGCTCTTGTGAGTCGTTATAAATGTACCTTTAAACTTAAGTAAAATACAGAGTATATGCAACTGAACTTTTTTCACCTTACCTGATAGACTGCATGCATTAATGTTTGACTTTATGAACATTTTTTAAAAAGGTTTTTCGGCAAGCAAGAGCAAACACTCCAGCAATAATATTCCTGGATGAGATTGACACTCTCCTGGGGTCTCGGTCACACGGCAGAGCTGGCCCTGGGGTCTCACAGCGGGTTCTGTCTGTTCTCCTCAACGAGTTGGATGGTGTTGGGCTCAAAGTTACAGAAAGAAGAGGAGGCAAATTACAGCTTGAGGGGCAGTGCCAAGAACAAAGTGATGATGAGGAAAGAAAGGTATTTATACGCCCTTTTCTGTAGAAGAATGATAAATGCTGTCCACCTGTTCCAAAAATTTTACTCGTTGGCATTCACACTTCTTAAACTTAAAATCCTCAAGCTTAAAAATGTGCAAGATGCTCTTTTACTCTGCCATAATATCTAATTTTTAGAAAATACTGTATATAGGCTGCAGACTGTTTTTATGTACACTGTTCCTCGAGGAGACTGTTTGAACAAAATACCCACACAGGCTAATGAGCATTACTAATTGGTGTTCATCTGCTGTCACAAAAATCCTCTCCTTGACACTACAGTAATTTTTTAGACTGATTGTGCTATTTTTACTCTTATTCAAGTTCCTCCCTGAACTTACTTTTTATAAGCATTTCCCCTACTTCATTTGTAGTTCTTTCTCATACATACTGCAAAGAAAAGCAGCACAGTTATGATCAGTTACTTACTTAAACAAAAAGTTGTACCTTCACTTTTCACTGAATGGTTCGCAATATTTAATATTTAGCTTTTTTGTATTTAAATTTCTTCTTCTTCTGATACTCTTTGGGGGAATATTAAAGAAAACAGTTTCAGAATTGTAGCATACTGAATTTTTGCATATAAAAGATTTTTTGTTACAATCTGGCCAGAGAAAAGCCTCTGTTCATTGTCAAGGCAGATACTAACCATATTTCCTCTTTTTAATCTGATCTGCACCAAGGCATTTTTTTACTTCAAGAAAAATTAAATATTAATATTGAAAGGAAAATAGCTACATGTAAAGGTACATTGTCTTTTTGCCCTTCCCTTCTTCTCATTAGTTTTTAACGAATCTTTAATTATTATCTCTCTTTACCATGTTGCACTGATATGTTTGTATGATCTCTTACTCAGCTAGAGTTTCAGGAAACTTTGAACAAAGATTTCATGGTAGTTGCTGCAACAAATAGACCAGATATGTTGGATGATGCCTTATTGCGTCCTGGAAGGTTGGACAAGATGATCTATATTCCACCTCCAGATCTGAAGGTGATGTATTTATTACACATCCTTACGTGGCTTTAAAGGTAGAGATATTAATTGCCAATAGACTTGACTTTAAGAGCAAAGGGGGCATATTCCTGTAATATATTTAACGATGGATGATTCACTGAAGATCAGTCACCAAACTCAAGGTATAATGAAGAAATCTAAAAAGGAATAAAGACACTTGTATTTTAAGTACCTGTAACATTTTAATTGGTGCATGTAGTTGTAGTATTGCATAGAGAAATAAGGGAAAATTTGTGTTTACAAAATCAAGCTACAGTTTAGGAGACACCCATAACAAGTTGTCTGTCCTTGCTTCAAATAATTTTTGTGCCCTGTTCCCAAGGGTAGTGTAGCTACTTGTCCTGAGCTTCACATGAAAAGTTGACCCAAAACAGGCCAAATATGGACTCTTCAGTCTAAAGTACTGTGTTTTCATGAAGTAATGAGTAACTGTGAATAACAGACTTTAAAATATGAGATAACTGTAAGAGTAGGTAATATCTCCATTAATAGCATTTTATTCTTCCACTGAAACCAGGTAATTTTGGTATTCTTCTGGATTTTCCTTGGTTCTAATTTCAAATTTGTAACTGCTTTGGAGAAGGATTAATTTTTGGTGTGTTTGGTTTTGTTTTCTTCTACAATATACACCAATTTACAGGGAAGACTTTCCATTTTGAAAATCTGCACTGAAAAAATTCCATTGGATACTGATGTGTCACTACAAGATGTGGCAGCCCTAACAGACCTCTTCTCTGGAGCTGATATTGAAAATCTGTGCAAGGAGGTAAGAAATATTCCTGGCTCATCTGTGAAATAAACTGTAAATTAAAACTTTCAATGAAAAAGGAGAGCTAACTGATAGATGTTACCAAGCCATCAGTAGTACAGATTCTTTCACGGTTTGTATTGAAAATATAAAGAGTAAAACGGGAGAACTGAACAAGGGTTAATTCTTTAAATAAAAAAGTCAAATAAGAATGAGATCTTTCTGTGATAATTTAATAGAAGTTAAGGAACTGTACTACCCTTTATTTTGTGTGGCTCTCTCTAATCCATGCTCACATCTGGGTGAATTGTACTCTGTGTACTGCAGGCAACTGCAGCATTTTTAGCTGAAATTAGCATGTACTGTCAAGACCAGAGAGAAAAAAACTATGAGAAATCCAGAATTTGAGAATTTGTATAAAAGAGAGAAGACTAGGAAGAAAATCCAAATATATAAGTGATCAAGGATATATTGTCTAATCCAGACAGAAAGAGTGAATGAAGTTATAGTAACCTTATTTGATGTTTATCTGTTGTTAAATAACCGTAAATTATACATTGCTGTTTTCAGATGCTATAGCTAAGACTTTATTCCTTGTAAGATATTTTAGAATACTTGCAATAAATTCATTGCAATTTAAAACATGATAAGCACTTCAAGTTAATTTTTTTTTCTTTTAAAGGCTGCTTTGTTGGCTTTGCAAGAGAATGGACTTGAAGCAACTGCTGTAAAACACGAGCATTTTGTGAAATCACTGAAGACTGTAAAACCATCCTTAAACAGAAAAGACTTGGAATTTTATGAAAAATTTTATAATCAAGAATTAGCCTCTTGAATCAAAAAGGAGTGGCATAGGTATTTTTAAATGTATTGCAAAGATTTTGAAAAGGCTTACATCTTTCCTGC
Organism: Manacus vitellinus; assembly: GCF_001715985.3. Taxonomy (NCBI): domain Eukaryota; kingdom Metazoa; phylum Chordata; class Aves; order Passeriformes; family Pipridae; genus Manacus; species Manacus vitellinus. Next base: position 10,632,520 of record NW_021939189.1, on the reverse strand, counting down.
TTTTTAATACTGTACTTACTAGAGGTTTCAGGGTGTATGAAAACAGTAAAGTTTCACTTGTCAAAGGTCGGTAATTTCGATAATGAATAATAAATTAAAGTCTTGTTTGCTTTGGATAGGTTTACATCTGATGAAACAAGTGATTGAGATACTTAGATAAAGCACTGTGGAACAGCTTTTTTAGTGTTACTGTAGATTTCCCAGTTCTCAGTATAAACACTGGCATCACAAGAGTATTTAATTTATAATGTGTTGAGAAGTCTTCATAGGACAGTGAATATTCAAAAAATAGAAAAGCTTTCACATGTTAAATAGGAGGAAGTAAGTCCCATTCTGTATAAAATGTGAAGTGTTTTATATGTGCCTATTCACAGGCTTACTTTCTTACAAGCAGATTCCAAAATATAGTGGCAGTGAAAAAGTTGTCAGTGCTTAATACCTTGTTGTAGGTTTGGAAGCCTGGAGTTTTTGGAATAATTTTAGGTCAGTTACTGCTTATTGTACAAACATTTGGGTTGAGTAAGCAGGTAAGAAGTATGCAATCAGCTCAAACTGTAATAATTTCTTTAGAGAAGGTAGTTTGCTTTATAACAATTTGTGCAAAATTCTTTTCCTTACCCAACCATTCTTTGTCAGTATATTTTTGTAAGTCACCTTCTAAAATACAGTTACATCCAAGGAAATTGGTACTACATGTAAGTGTGCATTTTAACTTTGTAGAGTAGGAGGGGGTTTATTATTTTTTATTATATTTTCCTTTTCCCAATGAAAATATTTGTGAACTAAATACACCACTCTCAAAGATAGTTCCTTATTTCAGCTGAGGTTCGTGAGTTATAAACCCATTAACAAATATTTCTTTCTTATAACAGGGAGAGTAGGGACTGCACTGAGTGTGGTTTATAGTGAGATGGATCACAAAAGGCAGTTCCAAGGCAGTTGGTGACTGTGGAGGGCCAAAGGCCGTAGTAGAAGCCATTGTAACCTAGGAAAGGGTTTAGCTGGGTGGCTTTGATCACCATTTTATGGAAAGGACTATCCTTATTGCTTTATTGCTGGCAACAACCTAGCAATGCTTGTGAACGTCCCAAACACCCAAAGGTTTCTCAGCAGCAGTGCTGAGAAAAACTGTTAAACCATTCTAGGTAATTCTGTTTTGCTTCCCAGTGTTTGAAGGTTTGTATTAGAATTGCCAGACCTGACAGTTGTTGTGACAGCAGAATGCTGCCAGTCCTTTGCCTCAAAGACCCTGCTGCTTAACTTCCATACTTGCTCCCTAGAGGGACCAACAGAACTACTTGTGCCCTGTGGTGTCTGTTCCTTGCTGCAGGGAGCCAGCAGAGCGTGCAGTAACAGCAGCCTTTTCGTCCTCTCACTGCTTTCCAGTGGGCAAGAGAGAAGGGGAGAAATACACAGGAGTCATCTGCTGGCAGCACTCACCTCCAGCCTGTCCCTGGTAGGAGTTTTTCCCAGACAGGGATATTGGGAAGAGATGAGAGCTGTGTAACACAGCATGGGAACATGGGCCTGGGTTAAGCTTTTGCTGCAGCAAAAGGTGACACGATGACATTGGGGTCCTCTTTGGGTCGCTATAGGCACCTCTCTGAGCTCTGGAAGAGACAGACCCTGGCCTCACCTGGGCGTTTGCCTGGATATGCTGTTCTTTGGGCAGCTGCCTGGAGACGGGGACAGACAAGAAGACAAAGGAGAAATGGAGAAGAAAGGTTTGAGTGCTGCAGTAACGGAGAGAGAAGGAGTTGCGAGAGGAAGGCGGGAAGAGCACGGGCAGCATCCCGGTCTCCCGGCAGCTCCCTTTGGGGCCGGGAACTCCTTAGGGCGCTCCCCTGCGCCTACCGCCGCGGGCCAGGGGGTGGCACTGCTGGCCCGGCCCGGCCCGGCCCGTCCTGTCCCGTCCCGTCCCGTCCCGCCTCCGCGCCCCGGGGCGCGGTGCGGTGCGTATATAACGCGGTGCGTGTGCAGCGCGGGGAGCGCCCGTCCCCGCAGCCCGGTACCGTCCTGCCCCTCTCCCCCGGGGTGCGGTAACACGAACCGCTTGTCCCAGGTCCGCAGCCGCCGCCACGATGAACAGGAGCATCTTCCAGATACTTAAAACAAAAAGAGAAGTAAGTTTTCCCAGAAGCCGGGGCCGTGGTGCCCGCCCCTGGGGAGGGATGCGGCTGGCGCGGGATAGAGAGCACCTTCCCGGGGAAATGGAGAGAGCGAGGGCCCCGTGTTGGAAGTGAGGGGGTGTGAAGAGTAATACAGAGGTGTAATACACGCTAACAGCTAATGCCGCCTGAGTGCTGTATCACCCCTGCTCCCCCAGTCGAGGCTCTCAGCCGGGACACCAGTTCAGCTCTTTCTCCGTTTTGTCTTTCAGCTCGTTCCCCTGGCTGGAATACTGTCCGTGGCAGCAATTGGGGCGTTCTCTTTTAGCATGTATTCCCTATTCGGCAAAACTGATGTGATGTAAGCAAAATACTTCTTGTTTGGTGCTCACCCTAACCTTTCTGTGTTCAGCAGAAGTATTTGACCATCATGTTTTACATCCAAAAAAAAAAAAAAATCCATGTTCATGTTCCAGACTACTGGTAACAACTGAAATATCTGCAGATAGTAAATAGCAAAGAAATTAATTCGTTTGGACCATAGTCCAAATTATTTCCTAATTTTTGATTTAATATTTTTTCTTTGCTTTAGGTGTAACAGGTTTTAAATGCTCCTATCAAGAATTTCAAATAATCAGATAGGTAGATGAGATGTAGATATGTTGCAACCAGACTATTAACTTGTATATGAAGAGCAGCACTTGATAATATTAACTTAAGAGAGTATTCTAGTGGCTTGGCTAATAATTGGAATTAAGTCCTATACTCTTCAAGCGCTGGGAAGTTTATTTATTTACTTTAAAGTGATTGGAATAGGCATTTTAGCTGCCAGAGTCCCCTTACTTTGTGTCCTTATTCAGTTCTGATTTTTCAGCTTGCTTCCCTTACAATGACACGATACATGAGTGTTGGCTTGGTTGGTCCTTTGGAAGATGCACATAAAGCAAGCCATTGTTGATTCTACCCAGAACACCCAAACCTGTAAACTTGTGTTTTGGGGAACTCCTTACTTAAGTAAATAGCTCTGCTGATGATAGGCTGCTCATCTAAGAAAAATGTACAGAAGAACACACCTTAAAACGTAGTACCTGTCTTGTTTTATCTTCTTTTAAAGGATTAACAGGAGTGGCAATCCAGAACCCTGGGAAAATATTGATCCTACCAAGCCTCAGAAGGTAATTTTTACGTGCAATATAGTCAATATAAATAGCATATATTTCCAACACAGTAAGTAACTTGTTTTAATGTGTAAGAACTAGCAAAATATTAATGAGAAAACACAAGTAAAGCTGATGTATATCTAATTAATAGTAGAAACAAAATTTTAGTTCATTACTTTATATCTTTCCTGTGTTACCTAATGATAGGGAATCAGCTATTACATTCTAGGTCTGATCTCGAACTTATGGTGCTCTTCTAGTTGCTGTGCTGTGTCTGTTCCCACTGCCAACATCCATTTACTCAAATCCATTGATAACACTGGAAATTTGGAGTACAGAGGAAGGCTGTTTCCCCTTGTTCCTGAATTACAAAATTGACTAAGAATATTTAGGTACTGCAGCCTGAAGGAAAAATATCTTTATTTAGTAAAGCATCTACTATAAGGAAAAATAAAATTCTTTGGCATTATTATCTATGTAATATCCAAATTATTTTGTTCAACAAATTATTATATATGTCATTAGTTGCTATTTTTGCATACCTCTGAAAGAAAAATGTAAAGCTACTAGAAATTCTTCACCAATAGGTTGATGTATGACTTGGGGGGTGTGGGAGTGGAGTAAATGCCCACTGGGATTTTGCTAACTTTCATATTTTCCATTTCTTCCAGCTGTTAACAATCCAACAGAAATGGCAGCCTATAGAAGAGCTGGAAAATGTCAAAAAGCTTATGAAGTGAGAAGTTTCTGTTGCCTCAAAAAGGTGCCCTATGAATCTAGTGGAATCACTTCTGCACAAACTTGACTACTGAAATCAGTGTGCGGAAATGCTTCTGCTACATTTTTAGGGTCTTCCTCCATTTTTTTGGACTCTGAATGAGGAGTTTCGTGTTGCTTTAGAAGTTGGCATAGAGCATCCACATAGTCCAAAAAAACTGACTCAAATATTCATTTTCAGTAGGCATTTGATGCCAAATGTTGAATATTCAGATGGTAATTACAGATGGAAAAAGCCTTCACAGTTTTTGTAGAATTTTGAGATTTTTTCAAAATACATTAGTTTTGTTATTTTATAAATTTTTAATTAAATAAATTCTAAATTTTTACAACATTTTATGTAAATTCCGTAAATGGAGGTTACCCAAAAGCCCTTCTGAACTGGAATTCCTGGTCTGCTTCCTCTCTATGCTGTATTTCAATGCAGTATATAGACCAAAGTCATATCCAGAGGATGTCTTTGTATGGCAACATATGTGGTCATAAAGTACATTTGCATTTCTTGTCTACATTAGATGTGATGACAGTTTAAGTCAAAACTAATGTTCTGCTGCAAATACTCAAACTTATATGTGTGCTCACCTTAACCTGCTGAGGAGTCCAGTAGGTTATTTAAGGGTGTGTTTGAGACTGCAGGATTAGAACTTAAGAATTGAGCATGGCTAATACAGAAATGAAAATGAGATAACTTCTCTTGTGTTTAAATATTGTTCATGTTTAAATTTAGAAAAAGTTACTAGAATTAGGAAACTTGCATTATCCCAAACAATGTTAATTTCTTCTTTTTGTGCAAGGTTGTTCAAGTGCAAGCTCAAATGTACTACACAGTTAACAATATTTTTAAACATTTCTACGTGCTGTTAGGAACATCTACTTTATCAAATAGAAACTAACATATTAAAATTAGAAATGATTCTATGAAGAGACACTTCCTTTCTAAGCATCTGTGTGTTTTCTTATGGGTTGGCCAGGGAAAGAATGTAATGGGCAGACCCCCAGTAAATTAATGAGAAAAGAAATGCATTCAATGATAGAACAGTCCTTTTGTAGATATTTTCTGTATTTTTGTAGATATTTTCTATCTTCTAAGCAGTTTCATGGTCTGTTACTCAGTTTCTTTTACAATGGACATTCAGAAGGGAGATTAGTTTCTGTCAGGAAGAAAGCAAAAGTGAAACAACTGCTAACTGGAAAAAGTCCCCCTAAGTGAGTAATAGTCAAGTGCTTTAGGTTGCTCTGCTGCAGCAAAGACAAACTTCAGCTAGAAAAGCTGCTTCCCAAATTTCAAGGTGGCTTGGCTTCAGAAGCTTTATGTTTTCTTCAGCTGAAGAAAAAAAAGTTAAAATGTTACTTTATCAGATTCAGCATAAATATTTATCAAGTAATGATGACTCAGCAGCTTTTATGTTTTAGAACGAGAGGAACTACTAGTTTTCAGAATACCTTCTTAGCTTTCATTTTAAGGAATGGCATTACAAGGTTGGATAGCATAGAACCACAAAGATACAGTGCTCTGAGGAGTACAAGTTTAAAGTATTTTAATGCAGAAAATATTTCAACATATTTCTCTAGGTTATTCTATATTTCCATATTTTTACTGGACTGTGCCAAACAAAACAAAGTGCTGTGCTCTGAGTTGATGCATGAATTAAATGAGTGTGTTCTTCAGTACACCAGTTGTATGGTCTGTAAATACTATGAAATAAATGTAAGTAATTTTTATGTCATTTTTGTATTTAACTACTTTTCAGTGATGATTCCAGTAACATATTAAGCAGTATGACTGCTATCAGTCACAGGTTGTTGCTTCTCTCATCCTGTCCTGAAGCATAACAGCTTTGGTAATAAACTGTTTTGCCTTGTTAGCTGCTCTGGTTTTTAATATAGATTTGTTGGGAGGGTTGTCACATAATGTGAGAAATCAAAATATTTTTCTGCACTTCAAAAAGATTATGAGTGTTATGAAAGTTCTTGGGATTTTGTGTCTTCTCTGACTGTCCCTAAAAATCCATCTCTTGCATAGGTGAGGACTTTTGGAGAGCACACCAAGAAAAATTACTGTACCTCCCCAGCTCAACTACTATGTGTATAGACATAAATCTATACACACAATATACAAATTATTTACAAACAGTAAAGATTCAGTTGGCTGAATTTTATGAGCTGATGTTTATCAGAAGAGTAAGACTTCCCTGTCCTGTGTTAAGCAAATCCATGACTTCTTATTCCATGGACAGTTTAGAGGTTATTGAAGTAATTTACAACTTTTTTCCTTCTCTCCATTTTGTCTCCTACTCCATTCTGTTCTTTGAGTTGGGTTGGGTTTTTTGGTTGTTTTTTTAAACAATGGCTATCTTTGCTCGCCAATTCTAGTACTTTTTCAAAGAACTGTATCACCTCCAACTTTCGTATTAATTACAAAGTTTAATTAAAATGCTCTGGCTTGTTAGAGTTTCAAATATAGATTAGAAACCATTAGAAATGTTTTTAATAGTTCTAATCACCATTAGAAATGCATCATTAGAATCTATGGTCACATTTTTCTAATTTTTTCTGAGTAGTCTATTTGTAAATACCTCTCTGGAAGAGAAGAAGAATAGGAGCTTGCTTTCTGCAGTGTACGTACAATCAGTTACTAATTTTTGTTATTACAGTCATACTTGAAGGACTTAAAACTGCAGATCTTGTGCTGTTGTGGTTACCAGAGCGCTGTATGGAGTTTTCAGTTCGAGGGGTTTTTGCCTATGATAGCCCTGGTGTCAGCATTTCTCCTTCTGCTGTCCCGTAGCCCCTGTATTTCTCTACCACAAGGTGCTGTTAGTACAGTACTGTACTGTCTGGTTACTTCATTGCCATTCTCAGAAAATAGTAACTTACAGAGGGGGCTGATGCAACTGTTAAAGGAAATGGTTCATCCTGCAGTTGTCGCCTGTCTCAGTGCAGAGGGGGCTGTCCCCAGGACTAGCTGTGAAAAGCAAACGAGAAATGGGAATGATTCACTGGATCTTACCAATATTTGGTGTGGGACACCTCCCAGAAAAGCTTTCAGATTAAACAAACAAGGCCACACTACTCAGCACAGCTTTAGTTTGCTGTGTGAAGTCTTTGCTCTACAGCACATCCCTGCCGGTTGGAGCACACGCATAACGAGATTGCCTGAAAGTGTCACTGAAATGGAAATAAAAGCGTCAGCAATGACCTGGCCTCGGGCACTGCTGTGGGACAAAGTGAGTGTGGACCTTCAGGTACTGCTGTGAACAGGCAGCTTGTTTGCCAAAAGCTCTCTCTGTCCTAAAACAGCCATCACACTCCCGGCACCCTGCAGAGCCCTCAGCCGGGTGTCTGCAGCGCCTTCTCCTGCGCGCCTCACCCTGACCAAAGATCACCCAGGCTGTGTGATCACAGAGGCTGCACCAACCCTGTTTATGCTGTACCTTGACCTGATGAATAAGGGGTTTTGGTTTAATTAGCTTTTACCTTTAGATAATCTTGTTGTTGTGTGTGTTTTGGCCACAGTGTTTTGGCTGTTACTGGGAAGGTGCTGCCCTTCCTCAGGGCTCGCCCAGGATGTGCGAGGGCCCCTCACACAGCACAGGGAGCCCAGGCCTACAACAAATTTCACCCTTCCGAGTGAAAAGCTGCCCCACAGTGTTACCCACTGTGCCTGTGGGGGGATGAGGGCGGTGTGAGAGAGCTGTAATGGGGGGTGGCAGAGCCCTCCTTAGGAGATGCATTAGCAAGTGAGAGCCCAAGAGATAGTCTGGCTTCAGGATACAGGCCATGTACTAGCCCACAAGGTTAGGAAATTAATTTAAATATACCCTCATCTATTAGCAGTGAGAGCCCAACAAGGGCTTTGGTTTGTGTTTCGTTTTCATTTTAAAACATCCAAGGTTTAGCCCCAGTGCATCAGGGGCCTGTCTGGGCCTCCCCCCACAGCACTGCCTTGGTGCTGGGCTTGCAGGTGAGCCCCTGTCCTGGCTCTTGGCCTGGATTTGACCATATATAACATTCCCTAAAAGGTGTTCTGTATAAATAACTTGGGCTTCATGATGCAACATTTTTAAGGTGTAAAGCAAGTCACTTTTGTGACCTTGTTTCCATAAGGTTTACAAATGTGAATGTCTGTGAAAATTCAGATAAATGTGCTTCCAGTTTTACCAGCTGTCAAGCAGTAGAAAAATCACTCTCTTCAACTTGAAACATTTGATCTAGAATATTATTAGACTATGGTATTACTTGCTTGCTGTCTCTCACACCCTCCTCCTATTTTCTACTGACACTTCTTTCTTCTTTCACTTACTGGCACATATTTTAGTCTTGCCAAATCTTTTTCTGTCTCACCCATAAAAACAAACATATCAGAAAAATTTTCTTGGCCTAATTTATTTCTACTATTTCTACAGTTTGATGGTGCACTTGCATTGTGTTCCTGAAAGGTACACATGTCAAATGAGTAGATTAGAATATAGTTAGTCTGGTGGTTTGAATTCAGAAATTAAGCAGAAAAGGCCCTACTTGTAATGCTTGTCTTCCTTCTCCCTCCCCCTCTTCTACTTTGCTTTATTTATGCTGGTGGGATTGTAATAAATGCACCATTGGAGGTAAAAAAAGAGGATCCTTACTAGTAACAGTAAGGATGCATAGACTGAAAACTTTTCAAGAAGTCTGTATATTTTCAGTATGTGCATAAATAACAGAAATACTTAAAAACTGTCTTTCCATTTTTTAAAAAATGAAGCAGAAATTTGGGTCATAGACGTAAACATGCCTAAAGACTCACATAAAAACATTTGCAGTTTTTCTTTTGATTTTTTAACATATTAACATTATATTAGGTAGGGAGGGTCCATTCCACTGAAAGCTCTCTCTTAATTATGCTGCTGCAGAAAAAATAAAGACCATATCTGCTAATAATATTATAGGAGACACTTCCTTACCCACTTCTATCAAAATATCTCTTGTTTTGAGTAAAGGCTGTTCTGTTAGTGAAATTCAATTCACCTGGTTGCTTTCTAGCAAGGAAATGCCAAAAGAACTTGTTCATGTTCTGTAACTCCAAAATTGAAGTGGTCAGGCAGGTCTTAACCCTAAGCACTATAAATCATTGTGATTCCTGCAGCATTGCAGACTGTGATAGTGCCAGTCCAGGCAATAGCTGTGAAACACTTTTTTCCATTCATGTATTTTTTGAGTAATTACAAAACATTTCTTTTAAGTTCAAACTCCCTTCGCCCTCACTCAGCCAGACTTGCTGACTTCCCTGACCCCAAGTGTTGCTGAAGCAGGAGTAGGAGCTGATAGGTCTTGAACTTGGGACTTTTATCACAGCAATTGATTTTTAAAGCAGAATTCCCCGCTGATGTGAGTGGGAATGCTGCACAGACATTGCTGTTACCAGATCATGGTGAACTGAGGAGCTACAGACTCTGCAGGACAAGTCATTAGGATACAGCACCAAAAATAGACTGTGGGGACCAGAGCTCTGTAGCAAACTGTCAGCATTGCCTGAGGGAACACACATTGAATCATGCAGTCACAAGGCAGAGCTGCCTGCATCCCACTTCATGGTTACAGCTGTTCTCTAGATCTCTTTGGTTTTCAAGCCACTTTCTATCATTTTACTCATCTGTATGGTATTTGGCATGACACCAATCTGTTCTGGTACACGAGAGGTGGACTGGTAGGGACTGTGGGCTTGAGGGCCTTGTGCAGGGAACTGTGTTTCATCTCCAGAAAGTACTGCTTTGGTGAAAGTACTGCTTATCTCCCAGCTAGATTGTTAGACAGGCTGTTAACAGCACAATGTTTGTGTAAAGCTCTTTCTCTTCCTATTTCAGTATTGTACAATATGTGAATTTTTAATTGCAAAATGCTGTATTAGCTGAGTTAATCAGAAAGCCACACAAGTTTGAAAAACTTCTTACATGAAAATAAATGTGTTTAAGCTCTCAACCTTAGCAAAACTTTCACATTCTTGATTTCCTCTTGTGTATCAATTCTTTAATTGAATTAAATATATTTCCAGTAGGCAGGTAACTAATAAACACCATTCTTTACTTGATGCTGCTGCTGCTGCACAAATAAGGAAGTAAATGCAGAAAATCCCGATTAATTGTAATCCCTGGTAGTAACAGAATTGTCTTATCAGTTTGACAAAGAAAAGCAAAGTCATCTACTGGTAATAAATCATTGATCACCACAATAAAACAAAGGGAAAGGTGTTTTCCTATTAAAGCTGTTAAGAACATTTCATTTAATGATGCAGCTCTCCTTTCTGCTGCAATTTCCTTTATAATTCAGTGAAGCCTGAATATCTTTTTTAATGACTGTTAGCATTATTAAATAAGATGTTTACATCGTGCTGCCATTACTGTGTTTATTTGTCCTCTTGTGAAAGGCTTTGAATGAAACACATGACAGTCAGAAAAATGAATTTGCTTCAGAACTGCAGTATCCACCTTGCTCCCAAAAACAGAAATCCACAGCACAATCCTAGTCACAATGACTTGCACTTCTGGTCTTTGCCTCATTGCCAAACTCTTAGCCATAATTTCAGCATTACAATAGCATGCTGTACAAAGTAAATTTAAAAAAAACATTATTTTGAAGTTATGAGAATGTTTTTATACTGATTTCAGGGAGGCATGGAGATAATATGGTAAAAGTTGTAGTGGTTGTGTATCTGTATACAACAAGTATGTGTTTTTTGAAAATTCTCTCTCTTCTTAAGAAAAATAAAAGCATTTAAGAATTGGGCATGTCTCTGCTCAAGCTCCTTTATGTGTGCTACCTCAAAGAAGAAGCTTTTGCACAATGCAAAGCAGGGTGTTACATGTAAGTTTGTGTTTGAGGACACATTGTCAAGTGTATCACTTCTTGATAGGTGTCAAGGGAAGAGGTGTAAACCCTCAGTGGTAAAAAAAAGTCACCACCGAAGTCATAGATGGATCCACTCAATAAAGAGCTGAAGTGTTTGACCTTCCTATCTGTCTTTAGGAATCCTCACAGCTGTCTGGTTGGCAGTGCCACAGGTGTGACGTGCATTCCTCAATAAGAAACAGCACAGAGGTGTTATTGTAGCTACAGATGAGCATTTGTTGAAGCAATGTGTAATCAGTTTTGAGAAGCAAAAGCTAAGGGAGCTTCTTTACCTACTGGACTTTTTTCTTCTTCACTAAACAAATAAAAGGAAGTATGGCCACCCAACAAAGAAGGGGAGATGGGGGCAATGCTCCAATCTTTTTTTTTTTTTTTGTCCTTAGCACAAGGACATGATCAGCACATTAGCATGGTGTAGGCTAGACTGGTAAAACATACCTTGTTTAAGAGAAAATTCTAGCTGAACTGCACAACAGATCAGTTAATGCTACAGCCTATAAAGGAAATTGGTATTGGCTTCATTTCTGACCCCCACAATTTGGTGCAGAAACAGTAGTGTGCTCCATAGTTGGTTGCATGGTAACATAATGGAGTCTAATGTTTTCCAGTTGCTATCTGCAGTACCCACATGATCTGTTTTCTGTTTTCTGCTTTATCTGTTTTCTTCCCTCCTTCCTCTTTTGTACGCAAACACATCTTGTACCATCAACAAAGCATGAACTCCTAAAAAAAAAAAAAAAAAGAAAAAAATCCAAGCAAACAACCCTGCAATATGAATACCCTACTTTACCATAGCACATGCTGGGCCTATTAGCAGGATTTAATTCTCCTACTCTGTGAGCTGCTTCTTTCTAGCTCAGACAGCTACAATTAGGGACAACCTCTTCCCTTGATCCTCCCTCCAGAGCAGCCTCAAATGTAGTAAGTCTGAGTGTGGAAGAAGATCATTCTGAATGTGGAAGGACATTACTGCTTTACAAAGGCAGTTAAGGGACCTAATGTAATGCATAGATATCCACGAGTGAGTGTATCTAAAACATATCCTCATTTACAGCTTACTGCCCTTGGACCTTTAGCTTTTGATAAGCAGAGAGTCACTTTCCTTTGAATTTTCTATTATATGACTTGAACTTCGCTCTGTGGCAGGTCGAGGCAGCCAGGCTACCTGAGAACCCTCTTCATTTGTTCCATCTAGGTTCTATTTAAAGCAGGTATCTAAGTGGAAAGAAACCAGTGTGTAACTGGTTGGGCAATTTCTATTTCCAGTTTAAGGTGTGTGTCTTCTGCAAAAGCTTAGAAAACACAGAATTGCTTAATAGCTTGAAGAAATGAAAGAAGACTTTACTGGAAGGAAGTTGTGGTTCTGAGTTCATCAGCCTCTGTCATTTCTATTTTCTCTCTCTCTGAAACTTGTTCAACTAGATCAAAAGACAACATTGTATTAGCAATTGCAGCATGTAAACACAACAATATTCCATATTTACAATTGTACCTGCCTATTTTAAAACAGAATTTTTTTCCTCAGTGTATATTTTTGATGGAAAATGTCATCCAATTATTTTAAAAAAAAGCACAGTCAAGGATGTTTCAGATGGAAGTATGTGTTTTCCTGGAAATATGAATTCAGCACCCCAAAGAAGCAATACTTATTTTCATAGAAACAAAGGGCTTGCATGATAACTTACATTGTTTACATTAATTAATATAATTTGTTCTACTTGCATTTCAGATACCTGTCACCACAAATTTCCCCTCATACAATGTTTTTATTACATATTTGGAAATAGAGGGAAGCATTTGAGGGTGTATTCCATGATATTTACCTGTATATGCCTTCAAGAAGTATCTAAACTCCCTCCCAATAACTGATTAGACAATCTAGGCTTGTGGTTTTCCTTATTGCATCCATGATAAAGTTAAATCCCCTCTGTTATCCTTAGGAAAAAGGAAAAAAATATGGCTTTTTTTCTTTTTTTTTTTTACTTACTAATAAGACATTTCTAAAATATGTGACAAAATACATTCCCTTCCCATAAAAAGTTCTCCCCAGTACACAACTCTATTTACCAACGTTGGGACCAGTGCGCCATCGCCTGGTAAATTCGGGAACGGCCTGGAAGTTGCCAGGTGAGGGGAGAGTCCTTGTCCCTTCAGGTGTGTCAGACTTGTTCTCGCTGTGGGCTTGCAAAAAGGAACACGTGAAATCCGTAAAAAATCAACGATAATTGTGTGCTGGGTTCAAACATGGAGCATCATCCTACCTACGAAACTTGTTTGTTAACAGCGTTTTTCTCAAAAACTCTCTTTGAATTTAAAAGGCCATTTAGACTTAAATAAGTGGTTTTATAAGTTAAACATTTATTTAGGGGTTTATTAGATAATTTCTTTGTGCGGGAAAAAGAAATAGGAAGATTGCAGGGACTTGAGTGCTCTTAATGCACCTGTGACAAAGGCTAATTTTTTGTCTGCTTGCCATCTGGATGCTTTTATTTATTCATCAGCTGAACTAGAGATCCCTGGATGTATCAGTACTTAGTTTACTGCAAAACATACTCATTAACTAGTATCATGTACCCTCATATGGGCTAGTCACAGTCCTGGAAAAACAACTTTTCACTGTGTACAATGAAAGGAAATCACAAAGCAGTCACCTCAAGGATAAAATTATGCTTTTTCTTATGAAGTGGCTTTTTTCCTACATAAATTGGTGCCATTCACAGCTGTAATAAAAGCAGTTATTTTGTCCTGTGTGTTTAGCACTGGTTGCTTTCAAAGTGTGATACTGAGAGGGAAAAAAAAGCAGAACACAATGGAGAATAGAAAAATAGAGATGAAAAAGTCCTGGTTTGGACATCACCATTTTACAGCTGTGCACACAGAAGGCAGGTACGTGTGTGTTGTAAGAGCAGATTGCTGCAGCAGCTGGATAGCAGCAAATGGGAAAGATCCATATTTATTCCAGTCGCTTCCAAAGTTGGGTCAGGTATTTCACAGAACAAAAGAGCATGTTTGGTCCTTCCTAGGGCATTCAGCTGTGGAAAATGGTATGAGGAGAGTTGGAACAGAAGGGGATTTGCCAGCTCCAGAGCCCAGAGACTCTCAGTTAGTGCCAAGCACGTTTTGTTATGGAGGGGAGGAAGAGGTGAAGGTAGAAAGGGGATTAAGGGTGGGGAACATGGAGGACTTCTTTTTTATTTTTTTTTCTGGTAGAAAGGGAATGTAGAGGCTTCCAGATTAGATCTTCCCTGTGAATTAACTAGTTGTTGGCTAGAAGGGTTTTTTTAATCTATTAAAGAGGGAATGAACTTTGGGCAAGGACAAGCCTGTACTTGAATAGCAGAGGCCTTGCAAGCTCTTGGGGTGTGTTCACACCTGGGGCTGTGTGAGAAGCTCCTGGTGACCGTGTAAGCAGCAGGTGCACAGGGTGAGAGCTGGACATTATTAGTGAAACTGTGGAGAGGGAAGAACACTGCAAGAAAACAAAGGGAGGGAAGCTGAGAGCGGGGGCACAAAGCAAAGGGCTGGTGAAATGTAACGCTGGACTTGGCTGTGCAAACCCCTGGAACAAGGCAATGTGCTTGGAGCAACCAGCAAGGAAAAAGACCGTGATAATGCTATTTTGGGTGGATAGAGGGAAATGAGCTGGGTATTTACAGTAGATTGTCCCCTTCCTTTGAGATCCCAAGGGAACTTCTCTGGCAATGGACTAGTTTATTGGAGTCTAGGAAGCTGCTGCAGTATGCATCATGTCTAATTACCCAACAACCTCTCTTCATTTATTATATTCTTGTAGTATCTGTAAAGAGAAATAACACTTAATAGCCCTGCTCTGTGCAACATCAGCACAGTGTCCTCATGAGATTCTGCCAAAATACCTGAACAAAAGACTTGCCACTCATCAGTTGATGGGTGTCTTTTGGGCTTTTTGGTTTTATGTCAGAAAATCACTTTTAAATGCCAGCCTACTGCTTTTCTTAGTCATTCTCCCAGTTGGGAGTGATTCTGCAAGAAATAGCAGATATGTACAGTAGTAAAATAATTGAAGACCAGATTGAGGTATGACATTTTAAATGGTAATTCTGCTGGTGTAGAAAGAAATGCTGCTGGTATTGAAAAGACTAAATGTCAACACAATTAAAAAAAAAACCAACCAAAAAAAAACAACAAACCAGCACTAAGCAAGGAAAACATTCAGAAACAAAATAGGTTTCTGTTAATTTTCTTCTTAGGATAAGGACACTTCAGAATAGAAGAGTGGGATGTGAGGGTTTGCAGTCTACTCCATATGAAAATGCTGTATTGACTCATGTGAGTAGGTTGTCATCAAAACTCTATGTGTGCTTCAAAAAAGGATGGGTGACAATCACAGATTTAGGAAGGAAAAACCTTTTCCCAGTATAGACTTTAAGAGGTGGCAGAATTTTCACTGGATTTCATCTGTTCAGTCAGCAAGAGCATTGCAGCACAGCTCTGGAAAGCAGGGATACCAGTTGTGGAAAGTCTGTCTTCCAAGTCTTTTGGTTAGAGAGAAGTCCTGCCAAGCATATGCCTTTTCATTTCAAGGATTTGGTAGAAAGAAAACAGCATAGCAGAGTGTAAATTATTTTAGCCATGTGAAATAATCTAGATGTGCTGGACATCTCCTTGGAAAGACTAAGCTGATACTTAGAATGATCTTGCAGTATCTATAAAAAGTTACTGCTTCTTTTATTCTTTAGTGTCATTTCATCTTCTATTGCCTTTTCTCTGAACTTTCAGTCTACAGACCTTGGTAACAAAGGCCCCTCGAGGGTGAATGTAGGGCTTCAAGAATGTTTTGCCAGTTGCTTTATGGTGATCCTTCACCACTGTTTATCAGTTTATATTTTAAAAAGTGTATTTACTGCATGAGAAATAACAAGATTTAAACTGTCCTGACTAAAGAGAGAGACTTAATTAATTCCATATACAGCATCTCCACACTGACTTGAATGCTCAGACGTTTCAAAAAACAGCTGCTATAAGAATCAAAGATTGCTGCAAGAATTCAAAGATGACAAGAGAGAGAAATACAAATAAATATTTTATAAGACAATGCAAAGTTTAATAATTGATTTCATAAAACCCACAACAAAGCAACACACTTCTGCTTTTTTCTTCAATTAAACAAATGTGTAGTAAATTATTAAAAAACTGCAAATACAATACATGTCTACTGTACTTCAACACCTAATTACATCAACTGTAAACCCCAATTTAATTAAAACCCATTTGAGTATTAGTATGTGCAAAATACCTGTTGTTTGTGGTTTGGTTTTTTTTTCCCAGTAAGTTTGTAAGGATGGGATGCACATTTTTCATGAACTGTGATATGGCTTAATTAATGACAGTGTTTGTATTGCAGCATCACCTTCCTGAGCACAGGGCTGCTCTGCCTCTGAGCTGCCTGAGCTCCCATGCTGGACTCAAGTATTCCCATTTCTTGCCAGAACAGATACAAACACAATCCAGTGTCACGTGCACTTTGTCCAAATTCACAATGTGCTGCCACTTTTAACCAATAAAAATTCAGCATGTGACCCCTACCTCCAAAAAGGGAAGAAAAGAAGCCAAGATTGTTACCACCAATTGCAGGTACAAATCAGCCTGATGAATATGTGAAACTCTAGAAACAGAAAACAGCTTAAGTATTCACAGCTGAGTATCACAATATCCATAACTGGGCGGAAATTTTCCTTTCTGATCCACAACAGAGAACTACTTTTGATGTCAGTGGAAGTTCTGCATAAAGGTCAAAGTCCAGAATAAACAAAAAAAATATTTGAAGCCAAGTTCTTTCCATCTTCTAAACTTTGCAGGTCGTGTTCTTGCCACCCTTAACTTCTTCAATGCCAAGGACTTCACAAGCAGGCATAAATCTGAGCTTGGAGGTGTAGGATAGCTTAGTGTCAAGATTTATATCTTGTGTACATTCAAAGTACAGGGGTTCCACAATGAGGCCAAACAATTCAGCTTTGGGGACTCTGAGGTGTCCAGATGAATGAACAGTCCTTTCAGCTGCCTCATCTCTATAAATACAAAAAGGCCTTTCCGCCCCTGTAGGTTGTTATGACATTGTTGTCCAACACCATCAGGTTACTGAGCTTGCTTGGATTTTGCTTTATTCATGAGCTTAGTAGTGGGAACTGCTATTGCAGTGGCATTCCTGTCAGGATACTGCCATGCTGTGCTCAAAGCAAAGGTGGAAAAGTCAGAGACCCGTGACTGATGGAATAGTGCATCTCTAAAACTCCTGCTCCCCACTCTCCTGTTGGATGCACATCTCTGGCATGTCTGCAGATTGCACTGGAGAGCATCTGCACATCAAGCATCATTTCTAACCTTTGACTTTTCTTTTAAAACAGAACAATCATGGAAAAATGATCAATTACAGAACATTTATTAATTACAGTTAGAGTGCATGCTAAGCAACTGGCCTTTTAATGTGAATCAAATGATGGGTTTAGACATTCAAGACTATTTATAAGAAAGTCATCTTACAAGTCAAAACTTTGTAAAATAAATAACCTGTTTCTAATGTATAAACCCTATTCTAAAATACATTAAGATAACTGATCACTTAAAACACTTTGGGTCCAGTGTTGGGTCTCTAGTTAAACACCACAAGTCTGGGCAAAGATCTTCCTGTCTGGATCTCTGAATGCCCAGATTAAAGCTAACTTTCCGGTGTGGATACAGTAAATTCTGTATTTTGCAGTGTCTCCAAAGGGACAGTTTCCACAAGAATTCAACTAGCACTGTATGCATTCCAGTTTAAGATACTGTACGAAAATTACCACTGCAAAAATACTGAATAATGAATTTGGGGATCATGACATATTGTGCAACCCTGGCAGGGTCAGCATTAAGAGACTTTTGTTTGAAATACTGAATATTTGATGCTCCATTTGGAGTGCAGGTACTTTGTGGTACGTAATGATTAAAGGACAATATTGGACTGTAATTTGTGAGGTATCTGCAGAGCCACGTTGCAGTTTGTAAACAATAATCTGAAACCAGCTTTGTCTCAAAATCATAATAAATTGAACAAATCAGTACAAGGGAGAGAGTAAAACACACGTTCTGTAGGGCAACCACTGCACTTTCTGCAGCACCAGTTCTCCCTGCTGCATGTCCCATATGTACAAAGCCACATATTCATGGTCACTATTTGAGAATTTTCATTTTGCATTTATTGCTCTCAGTCTTTGACTACAAGGTAAAGAATAAGGCAGCAGTTCCCAAAACATATGAAATTAGGCACTGGAACTCTGACAACTTGCGCAGGTTTTGCTGATTTCCTGTTTGTAACTCTGGAGCTGCACAGAGCACTTGTACATTCCAAAGGTGTTCAGCAGCAGGTGTCGGGCCTTGGACTGAACGTCCTCCCATTTAGATGAACTACCAGGAACTGGAAAATTAAGAAAATTATAATAAATTCACTATCTAAGAAACTCAGACAATCCATCTGTTCTCAAATGTATCACAGTGTTACCAACTACAATAATCTTTGTTCATGCTCATTTATTAGTTTAATGTTGTTCTGTGGTCACTATGTACTCTCTCTCTATTATTTTACACTTTTAGGTCTATATTCTCCAACTAGATTCAACTCTTGGTAAAACTATATGTGTTAGACACCATCCCCCCAAAACCTAACCTTTCTCACTAAGAATTAATATTCATGGTATAGTTAGATGTGTAAATCAGCATATGTTTTGGCAAAACATTTGTTTATCACATGTCACATGTTCCACATTAGACCCTCCCCTTTTCTTTCCCTAGGCAAGTGAGAGAACTTCTGAGGAAAAATTGTGTGTTGCTTTTTTACCCCTACCCAGAGAATCTGTACTGGATGTTTTGGTATGAATGTATTTTATTTGCACAATTTTCATTTACACCATGTCTTTCTGGGCAAAGAGGTTTTATTCCTCACTGTACAAAACCTGAGGATAATATTTCTTGGTTCAACTTAGATAACAATATGAAGAGGAAGTGGTGGGAGTTTTCCTACACTTACATTTAATTTAGAATTATGCTATACAGCAGCTTACCCAGTTGCAAGTGGACTATGGCAGTTGTTTTTCCTGCAGTGAGAGACCAAACATTTAAATCTTCTATAGAATAAACATCTTCAATTTTCATCAAGTCTTCCTTGATGCGGTCCACGTTTAAATGCCTCGGAACTCCTGTGATTACAAATAAGAGGTAAAATTAATTCTGTCTTCTGGTAACTCTCAGTGGCCTTTCATGACAGTACTCAATGCCAAAAAAAACCCAGAATTTATGCTGTTGGAAGTGATAAGTAACTTCCATGTTATTAGCAGAAAATAATATGGAAATTGGCCTGTATGGACACAGAAGTTGAACAGGAATTGCAGTGCTGCCTCAAATGTAATTTGTCCTGCCCAGAATCCGCTCTCTGACAACAGCCAGCATTAGATCCCTTGGAATGATGTACTTTTGTAGACAACTTTACTGCAGCTTCTAACCCCCAGTAACTGCTTCAACCAGACTCTAAGGTCAGAATACAGGAAAAAAACACCAGGGCCTGTCTCCTGAAACTTCTCTTCAAGTAACTGGTATGATGTTCACATGCTCACAGGAATCCATCTGCAGCCTTAACTCACAGGACTTCATCTTACAGGGTGTCACCTCTGCAAATCACTGACTGCTCTGATCAAGTCCTTTCGGTATTTTCAGTAGTTGCAGCACCTCTATAGCTTCCCACCACCACCCTTGATCTGTACAAAGGGCAAAATCAAAATTCTAGATGATCAACACGGGTCAAAAACTAATACAAACAGACTGAATAAACTCTGAATAGTTTTATTTCTATAAAAGCTTTTTACTGTTTATCTTCCAGTTTTATGGAGTTTCTTTATATATACTTGCTTCTCAAATTTCTTCATTTTTTGCATGATTCCTCCAAACCTGATACCTTACTTTCTTTTAAATTATTTTAGTCCCAGTACCATCTCTTTTGAAAGTTCTGTGTCTAGGATTGTCTCACATGAAACAAAATTTTCCTTCTCATGGAGACCATCAAAAGTTATTTAGATGATAAATAACCACCTGGTATTATTTGTACAGCTTCCTTTTTCCCAGGAAACATGGACTTAAATCCTCATATCTACATCACACTCTTGACTTCCATTCTGCTTTATAAATCTTAATGAAAAGCTAGAATGTCATTGCTTGTGTTAGAAAGCTATTTAATGTTTTAATTTAGCACTCCTGGTCTAATGATGAAACTTAAGTTGAAATTAATACCAAAAGGACCAATTTCAAGGATCTTGAAGTAGTTTCCAATATAAATGCAAGTCCATTCTCTGGAGATCCTGAATTTGAGTTGGAAAAATTCCCTGCCATGCATAAAGCCCATGTATCATCACTTTTAATAACATCATTAATAGGGGATTTTTATGACAGCTGGGATACCTATGCAAACAGCAACAACTCACGACATCTGGAATCTGATACATCATTAGTCTTATCTGTTTTCTGCAGCCAAATCTGAGCTATTGCCTTGGAGCCAATTAAGGATTGTTGAGCAAATTTCATTGGTTTTGCCTTCTCAGTGAACTTCCATTTTGCTGCCTTTTTTTTTTTTAATCCTAAGTGACAGCAAATGCACTTGAACGAAGATTCTGGGTTTTCTGATTTAACCTCGTAACATAATAAAAGTAAAGTCAGTAATAATTCACTTGAGACAGCTAGGAAGGTGCAGCTAAAACCTAGCATTTTTCTCCCAGCCCTAACATCTTCACTTTCATAAAGTAAGAGCACTAGATCAAGCAGTAAGAGTTGGCAGGTAAGCTACGATAAAGCAAAGAATGTTGCTGGCATCTTTCCCTCTACATGTGATAAGATTCTTTAGCCTATATTCAGGTTTTTCTTCCCTATTTTATTTCTTCTTTTACACCACTCTTTACTTGTAGCTTCCCCTATGGTAACAGCAGAAGCACACAAGTAACACAAAGGCACTTGTGGAAAAGGGGAAGACAGGACAGAGGTAAACCACCTGTCCAGCCATTTGGTCTAAGCTTGCTTCTTCCTTTTACACTCATCCACATCCACTTCAACTTCACAAGTAACTGAAGTGAAAGTGTAGAACTGAATCTGAGCAAAGGTTCACTTGGTTCAGCTGAGATCCACTGCAGACACACAAGAAAGTTGTATGTGTTTCACTTCCCCACCTCCTGATGGCAAAGTGGGAGCACAGGTAGGACTTGTGTCATTCTGGCAGAGGACAAACACACCCGAACACTGCAGCAATTTAGATGAGCCGTAAAGAACCAACAGACAGCAGCAGCAAGACAAACAGATCTCCAGGCACAGTCCACTTAGAAATAGTGATTGTGATGTCAAAAAAATTGCCAGTGCTCTCTGGTATTTGGCATATAAAGTACTGCAGACTGTGCACAGATCTTACCTTCCAGAATAATAACTCCCGTGTCACAGAGAATTCGAACTGTTGTGAAAACCACCAGTATGGAAAATACATATGTACATATAGGATCAGCAATCTTGTATTCTGGCTGCAAGGGAAAATCCACAGTGTTAAAGGATGTATGAAAATAAGCTCACTTACAAAAATGTGACTCAGAAAATGCAGTTAGTTCTAGTTTCAATTTCTATGAATTTTTTTTGTTCGAATAGTTATAAAATATATAGTAGAGATAGTTTTGCTTATTTTGCATGAATGTATGAAGCTTATAATAAAATATCACAGCTATTTTTCATACTTATAACAACAGGCCCCTTTTTAATTTAATCACTGGAGTTTAAGTTAAAAGAATTCCACGCTGCCTCGAAGAGCAGCCATTCCTCACCTTAAAGCGTATGATGTAGGCAGCCACGAGCACTCCAATACTTTGGACCAGGTCCCCCAGGGCGTGTACAAATGCTGCTCTCACAGCAAGGCTGCTGTGTCCATGGCCACTGCCATGTCCATGGCCACTGCCGTGGGCTGTGCTCGGAGAGCTCGACTGAGGTACATGAGAGTGAGGGTGGGAGTGCGAGTGAGAGTGAAGGTGGCCAGACTGATTCAGCAAAAAACCCATTCTGAAAGGGAAAGAAGAAAAGCACTCCAAGAAACAGGCTTTTAGAGTTGGGTGTGTGGGTAGGTTTTCACAGAATCACAGAATATGCCAAGTTGGAAGGGACCCACAAGCATTGTCAAGTCCAACTCTGAGCCCTGCACAGGACCATCCCCAAGAATCACACCCTGTGCCTGAGAGCATTGTCCAAACACATCTTGAGCTCTGGCAGCCTTGGTGCTGTGACCACTGTCCTGGGGAGCCTGTTCCAACCACCCTCTGGTTGAAGAACCTTTTTTCTAATGTCCAACCTAAACCTCCCCTGACACAACTTCAGGCCATTCCCTCGGGTCCTGTCTCTGTTCCCCACAGAGCAGAGATCAGTGCCTGCCCCTGCTCTTCCCCTCACAAGGAAGTTGTAACTGCAATGAGGTCTCCCCTCAGTCTCCTCTTCTCCAGGCTGAACAGACCAAGTGCCCTCAGCTGCCCCTCACTCGGCTTCCCCTCAAAGCCCTTCACCATCTTGATTGCCCTCTTTTGGATGCTCTCTAATAGCTTAATATTTTGTTGCCTTTTTCCCTTTCAGTTTAAATGAAATAATTGAAAAAGTAATACTCAGCATAATTTCTTGTCTTATTTACGAAATTTAAGAGGTCCAGCAAAATTACATCCCATGGAAAAGTTACATGGGAAAAGTTACAGGCCATGAATGAATTAGCAGCTTATTCAGAAACACATTTATGAGTGTTAATGGAGAGAAGGGGAGATCTTACATTAAGTTAACTGCAACACCGACGGCCGCTGTGATCAGCATGATATCACCATTTATTTCATAGTCCATATGGATAGTTCTTTGAACAGCCTCATACAAGAGGAATGCCATAAGGATATAGACCAGCAATACACTAATGATGGCTGACAGTACTTCTGCAAAAAGAAAGGAAAAAACATTATAAAAATGTGTCTCAGATCTATTTCTATTTCCAAATTAGAACATGGACAGAGCCTTAATTGTTTTAACGATTTTATGAGTATTATAAAACCGACTATAAACTAATATGTTTAGCGGTAAATAACACTTGTAAAGTAGGATTAACAAATGGAGTTTGTTCTCATCAACTCCTTCATGCTTCCCTGCCACCAGTATATCCCTCAAATTATGTCTTCTCTGAAGACTTCTGCAGAGGTGATGACCCTGACTTCCTCAGACAAGCCAGAACATTTGCCTGAGAAGCTGCAGGCAAAGGCCGTGCCCAGGGGAGAGGAGGACAGGTGATCTCAAACATCACCAACACACCTACAAATAAGAGAAGGCCTGATTTCAAGTGTCCACAGTATTAATCTGGATTTAGAAATGACTTTTATATATCCTTTTGTATTTAGGATGGAGAAGAAATTATAAAAAGATAAAGAAACTGAACAGTACAAACTTGTCAGACATGACAGTCCTAAGCTTCTACACATACACATTACCTATTGCAGATTTCAGCTGCAAAGGATTGCTGAATGTTAGTATCTCTATTGGTGTGATATGCTGTTTTAACAGTATCTAATATTTACCAAATATTCATATTTCACAAAAGTAAGAGCATTATGACCAATATTTTGGTGTAGGAATTTTATCTGATCAGCAGGGACTTTTAAAAGGAAATATATAAAGATAAAATTAGAAAGTTAATAAAAACTCCTAATTATTTGACTGCACTGCACCTTCCACTGCCGTTGACATCTGTGAAAAGTGGTGAGAGCTCTCTACAAGGTTCCTCCTGTTCAGATGTGAGGTAAACAGGTCTGAATATTCTACAGGTCAGGACCTTTTGTGCTGTTTGCCTCAGTCATGAAATTGGGCTGGTAACAGCATACATAAACCTGAGGAGGATGAGTCTACACTACAGTTTTAAGGTCTTACTACAAAGAATACAGGTATTCCTAAATGGGTCACTAGATTCTTTTTATCATAAACATACTTTTACCCTCTAGCTTAAAATTATTACCCTGCTGCAACTGAAGTTTTAAAAAAAAAAAAAAAAAAAAAAGGCAAGATAGCTGAGAGAGAAATCACTGGCCCAGTTAACAACTGTCTCAGTTATAAGCAAGTTAATATAGGGCTTTGCAAAAAGCACTGGGAAGACCTTAATGCTCACTCCATTGTACTGCATGCAAATCTGCAGCCATGCCTGAGTAATCTGTAATCATTATGTGTAATGCTCATTACTGTCACTTGCCAGATGGATCACTGGGACCTCAGCCTTCCTGTATGAACTCAAAGATCAGAGTTAGAATTAATTTACTTGAAATTTTAGTGGTTGTTCTTCCCCTTAGGTCCACACATGTTGCCCTGATTTATTCCCTAGTAAGGGCAAAACTCTGCTCTTGGCTATAGCACAGCTCTGAGAATACTCATCTGAGAATTGCCTCACTTCTCCCTCCACTTTGAATCTGTCAGCATGTAGATTTTGTAACCAACTTTGGTTACTGCAGAAAATGTCACTTCTAACACAGAAGTGTTTTAATTATATTTATTGAATATGACATAAAAAGACCCATGCAGCTATATCAGCATTTTAATATCACCAAAATCACTTGATCCATACACTGAATTATGGGAGGAGAAACTCACCCCAATGCATTCAGCTGCTGGGTGGTGTGTCAGTGCCTGGACAAGTACCAGCATTACCAGGCAGTAACAAGGCTCTGAAAGGCAACTGTCTCAGATGATTTCAGAGCAACCTGAAAATCCTGGAAATATCTGTGTAAGTGGCAGCCTTCTTTACAAAGTCGGCAGATTACTCAGGGCAACAGCCTTAAAAACACACAATACATTGCTTAGAAGGTTTTCCAGAATGCTTTTTAAAAAACTTTTGAAGCCATGGCACATTACCATTTACCAGAGAAATAACATATAGTGCTTCTACAATCTAAACCCATGTTTTCTGCAATGGAAGTCAGTGTTTTCCTTGCAGGGTCTTCCACAGTCACTGTCGTGTCAGCACTGTACATTTGTGCTGAGATCTTTCACTTCTTGTGAAATGAACTGTGCACTGGCTCAGTGGACTGGCTGATTCTGTCATTACTAACATTGTCTCTGCAGCAATGGAAAAGTGCCAGGTTCCATATCTATGCTTAAATCTGCTCAGTGTCTTGCTGAAAGGGAGGTATCTCCACTTGGTGGTGAAACAGAACTACTTTTGCCTTCAAGAATACAATCCTTTTTAGACGTGACTGCAATTTCCATTACTTTGTCTTCACTTTTCTAACCCATTCCTGAATCTGTCAGCCTCATTTTCACCACTGAGAATGGAATAAAACTGAAGATGGAGCATACATAATGTGCATCCAGAGAGAATTCAAATAAATGAAAACTAGTACTAACTTCCCTCTGGAATTCGACTAGACAAGTAATAGGTCTGTTGTCTTTACCAAGCAATGTTTATGGGAACAAGTTTGAAAATTCATCATTTTACAAGCAAAAATGATAATGAATACCAGAAACATTGTTCATTAGAATGTTCTCATGCCTGCTGTAAGTATGGATTATCTTAAACTTAATGTAAAGCAGGTCAGTGATGAGACAGTTCTTGCATATATCTCCAGCTTTAAACAAACGCTCCACATCTTTTTCTGTGACAGATGCCCAATCTGTACCCTATTTTTAACATTCTGTCATGTTTTAACATCTCTCACATGGAATTTAAGCTATTGTTGAAATGATGTTATTTGCTGACAAGCTTCTTACATATAGGTTATTTGGGAAAATGTGTTACAGCAAGGACATACCCTAGAAACTGCTTTGTTCCATTGCCAGCATTCACTGATGTGTGAAACTGGGCCCTCAGGCCATGGCATTCAGACTGGGTGCCTAAACCAGGCATATAAATTTCACAAATGGGATTTTTAAAAAAACTCTGTGTAGCAATTTTGAACCATCCCATCTTCTGTACTTTGGAGGTCCCTGGTAGAGCTTTCACCTGCTTCCTCTTCCTTACTACAGCCACAGAAACTCTCCCCCCCCAGCCCCAGGCCCTAGTCCTCCTCCTCCTCCAGAGAGAGTGGCACTGCTGCAGTGCAGCACAATGGCTGAGGCAGGAAGGAACCCCTGGAAACTGTGTAGTGCAGCTCAGAGGAGGGAAACTCTAGCAGGTTGTTCAGGGCTCCTTCCAGTAGGGTTTTGTGTTTTTCCACTAGTGGACACTCCACAACCTGTTCTAGTCTTTGACCACCTACTGGCACTGGGCAGCAGAAAAGGAGTAATTGTTGCAGCACTGAGAGGCTGCTCCCTGTAGCTTCTCCCAGGGACAAGATGGTAGGCAATACAAACTAATTTTATTGGCTAGATTGAGCCCATGGACCACCACTGGATCAGTCTGGTCAGTACTTTTCCTGGCAGTAAAATGACAAGAAAAAGATATAGAAAATGAGATGGCAGGAATCCTCAGGGATTTGTGCTTGCAAATTAATTGAAAAGTCAGTGAAAATTTACAGAACTGAAAAAGATTTTAATGGTTAAGTAAGTTTCTTTTATTTTTCCCAAGATAAACTGTTTTAAGCTAGGCCATGGCATTTTTAATTTATGTGCTATTTGGTTTTAGAAAAGTTACAAAGACATATAAACTACTCAAATGATTTTGAAATAGGGTTAAAGTATGTATAAATGCTAGCAAACATCCTTCTGGAGAGTATGAGCAAATGCCAGGGGCCTACCTGCAAGGTCAGGTTTCAGTATTAGGGGAGCTCCTATGGCAAAATTAAAACTTCATGAAAGAAAAGTTTGTAATGGGAAATGCTGGCATTGCTAATGCTTTCTTGCTAAAGCCCCAAAGAGCTTTGCTAGTGTACAGAGTTATGCATTCATGCATTAGTGACTAACTGATGACAAATGACGAGGAGTGATGGAGTTGTTGAATTCTACTGCTGTTCTAGCAGCCAAAATAAGAATTGCAAATAATGACTACATAAGACTGAAATTCCTTGAAAAATGTATTCTATAGAATGTATAGGGCACAGGTAGAAAATGTGACACTAGAAATTATCTATTTCATGAAAAATAAAGCTTTGAAGATTTTGATAAAACGTCTACAAGACCTGCAGCTGTATATTGTGAATTATTATATCCAGTTCACAACCACATGAAAACACTCTGTATCATCATTACATTTCCAAACATGAAGTAATGAATCCTGAAAATTCCCTTCCAAGGTTTAGTTCATAATTCTGTTTATACTTCTTTTTACAGACACGTAAACCAGGTAGAGGTTAAATAACTTGCTGTATTGCAAACCACAGGACATTTTGACCTCAGCTTTGTGTGGTTTGGGGAATGCAAGAGGAATGATGTATGCGACTTCGGACAGGGCACAGCTCTCTAATAATATGTTCTACATAACTTTTTAGTTCTGGATTAAAATGTCATTTTTCACATTGAATAAGACCTTTTTCCAGTGTCACAATTCTGCTGAAGTCAACGAGACCTCATAAATCCTGGGCACTGGCAACAATCTGTTGTGAACAACAACAGACTGATGTGCACAGCTCCTGCACCAACAAGCTCCTCAGTGTGTCACAGGAGCAGTAACAGTGGTACAGCAGTGAGTATAAAGAATGTATCCCTCTTTTGCTCAGCAGCCTCAGTTCCAAAGCACAAAGG
The DNA here is from genome assembly GCF_001715985.3 of Manacus vitellinus. Taxonomy (NCBI): domain Eukaryota; kingdom Metazoa; phylum Chordata; class Aves; order Passeriformes; family Pipridae; genus Manacus; species Manacus vitellinus. The sequence continues at coordinate 10,604,889 of NW_021939189.1, read as the reverse complement.
TGTACAGGGGCCTGAGCTGATGCAACATCCCATTAACTACGGACAGCTCTGCAGCCACCCTTGTTCTCACTCAGAACAGTTTCCCTCCTCTGAACCCTTTTTAAACATTTTAGGCCATGGTTAATTTGCAGGAAGTCACAATGTGATCATGTATCCAATTCCCCAACCTTCCTCTTTAAGAGGAAGATGAATCAAGCATTCAGAATTTAACTCTGATTCTCCCAAGTCCTAGTTCCACAGATGAACAGACTCATCCTGCTCCCAGTGAATAAAACTCTGCTGTCAAACTTTGAGCCACGGGGGTTTTTTATCTATTCCCTTGTGGCAATACTACCTATGTAGTATATCCACAACGGCCAGTGAAAGGGCATTAAGAGTCAGGGTGTTAAAGCAACTCTTAGGTTTGCTGCTACTTTCTTTCTAGTTACTTATTCTTCTAGAATTTGCTGATCTTTACAGTTGTTGCTTAAAATACTCTTTAATAGCAAAATCTGATATCTACATACCTAAGCGATGAAATCCAAAAGTGAACCTCTTTGTTGGAGATTTTGCAGACAGCCAGAGAGCAAGCAGGGTCAAAATAATACCACTAAGGTCAGTTAACATGTGAAGTGCATCTGTCATAATTGCTAGACTGTTAGCAACATAGCCACCTGAAAACAAAATTGGAAAAGTCAGGACACAAGACATTTTTAATTATTCTAGATAATATCCTCTTGGCACAGCTGACAGTTATTTATTTTCAGAACAGTGCATTAAGTGCAGGAGAGCCCGTCTTATAATCACTAAATGGGGGGGGTTGCTATTACAAGCAAAATGCCATGCTGTAATTTAAAGCTACCATAGTTAAAAGTGCAGTCAAGTGTGCTTTCTATTAAGAGTAACATAAAAAGGATTCACTCCTGTTATTCTCACACAGACTACTTGCATAATAACCTGTGCAAGATGAGGCCCAAAATAGTTTTGTATCTTTCCTCTATATATTACTGCACATGTGTTTAATCAACTGATCCTTTTATTAAACTACCTCTGTTAAACATTGTGATATTTCAGAACAGGGACAGAAGTCCAAAGACTCAATAAAAAGGAAATTTACCCTGCCCCCTTTCTATTTTTGTTAAAATACCTTTTAACCTTCATTATTCCCTGTCCTGGCAGGGTTGTGCGAGTTCTGCCAATATCTATTGCAAGCAATGACTTTCAATTGCACAGCATTCTTCTTTGTTATTTATTACCATAATTTTTTTCTCGTAATTATGAGCTGCATTGAGACAAATAACCCGAGATCAGAGGTTAATATCTTTGTTCCAATTCATTTGCTAATGCCACTGGATGGTGAGAGATTTGAACAATGCACCTCTCTTTTAAGTATCCCTTATCCAAAGGGGAATCAAGGACGGACTGTGTTGTCTTCCATATGCTTGAAGGTAAGCCCATTTTCTCAGAAAAGATCACATCTTCAGTGTCAGCTCAGCTATGATTTGGTTTCTCTTTTTACCTTGAGATTGTCATTCAGCCTGTAAATTTGTACCGAGTGAAGCATGCAGCTGCTGTGCCATTTGTGTGCCATTTGGCAGGCTTGAAGCTCCAACTAACATTTCAAATAAAGCAATTTTATATACAATTAAAATTGTCTTAGTGAAGAGGCTGACCACAAGGAAATGGCAAAGAGGAATTCACAACTTTGTTTTTAGGATCAGTCATAAATCCTGTGTGTGTGTGGCTGTGGGTGTTTGTATGTGCACACCTGCAGACAGAGCTACTCTCTCCTCCCCAGCCAAACACGCACAGCGTGGCTGCTGCTGTAGTGTTGCTGTACTGTGGGTAACTACAAATACACTACATTTCAACCAGTTCCCATCCTAAGTCAAATTCTTCTTCTGAATTTCTCCAAAAGGCCATCACAGCTCAAAAACAATGAGTTTTTAAGATTTAGCAATTCAGTGGCTTTTTGAGTAAAATGAGTTAACGGCTTTCCTTTCTGAATTAGTTTGTGTTCTCACATAATTTTAAAAAAATACTTAGAAAAGTGCAACTCAGCCTCTTTTATAGTCAACAGAAAAGAAAAAACAATTTATTTTTGAAGACATTCAGTTCAGCAGTTTACACGTATCATTATTTACAGTATGTATGTTAATTCTTAAGTATTAATTTGGAGAATCACTTCAGTCCAAGGTGAGTCGATTCTATTTCAGCCAGCCTCTCACTCTTAAAGCTTTTCAAAATAAAATGGTAAAGAAGGAATTCAGGTACTGAAGCTGACCGTAATGCAGTGTGTGGATTAAGAAAACATTATTGACATTTATTGAATTCTGAAATCAAAGGTTCTCTGTTCCCAAAAGTTCATTGCTCGGTTAAAGGTACTGCCTAGGGGCTATTTAAACACAATTGGCAACTTAGAAAAAAAGACATGTATAACCTTTACAAATAGACAGCTTGATGGTTCACCGCTGTTTTCAGTGACCTGTGAAGGACAGCAGTTCTTCTCATGGACAATCAATTAGAAATCCCGAAACATAGCTGAAAACATCAAAACCCTGTCAGAAAAGCTAACTAGGTTTTGTGGTATGATTTTCTTTTCTTGATGCAAAATGGTTTCCACAAAGCATAAGTTTTTACCTGACTGTTCATCAAATTAAACAACAAACACTGAGATAGGCTGGAGTAATGAGCTTGGCTACCCTTTGAAAAAAATATGTCAATCAAGATTTCACAAAAAAAGCTGCTGAAATAAGATTTCCTTCATCTTGACATTAGTAACAGACAGCAGAAAGATTTTTACTGAACAAATTAATTGTCTGAGAGGGTCTTCTGTCTTTTTCTCAGAAACTCAAATCTGTCCAAGGTCATAGAAAGAAGTCAGTTAAAACATCCTATATGATCAAACAGAGTTTCCCAAATACCTGAGCTTTAGATCAATTCATAAAGTTCCAAAATTTGAAACCAACCAGACAGAACACATCACAGGGCTGGAGTGAAAGAAATTAAACAAGTAGGGCACTGACTCAGGACTCGAGGGCTCTTTCTTTAGTTACTCTTCTGCTGCTGATTACTTGCCCTATTGACAAGTCATTCAGGTTGAGATCTACGAAAGTACAGAGATACCCAAGCCCTCTATTTATTCTCTCTGGAAGATGGATGCCTGAATATTTTATGGGTCTGGCCTCAGTGCTCTCTGATTCTGTGCCCAAAGAACGAAACAGGGGTGGCAAAAGCACCTGAGGAGGACAAGCCTTCACTACAGCACTAATGCTTTGTACAGACAAATCCACCACCCTGACTGTATGGGAGATGTGACAGTGATGAGAGAGTATTATTACTCTTAACATCTATTTTTTTCAGAGCTCTCCCTGCACTAGCTATGGAGAGGTCTACAACAGTGTGAATCAGATCCAAAGCCCCAAACACACACTCAGTGAGTTCAGCATCAACATGCCAACAGCACAGACATATTATTCAGCAAGAGGCCCCTCAGAGGAACTAAGCTCGGTGTACATCAAAACTCTGGTATTGGTATAAATAAAACCAAATAGCATCATTCTCAGGTTAAAGGGTGTCTACATCTAAGATACAACACTGTTCCTTATCAAATTAACCTGAGTTCATGCTGAACCAAAACCTCAGCCAGAGAAAAACCATGGAGCCAGGGGGCAAGTGCAGGCATTCGGCCAAATCCCCACAACAGGGTTGGCACCAAGCGCCTTATCCATGATAAGCTGATGTATTGTGGCAGTGTTATTAATGACTAACCACACACTGAGATATGCTGAAGGACAAAACCATTTTTTTTCCATTAACCCACATTCCTGAAATAAGGCCCCAAATAAAACTGGTGCAGACACAGTATTCTGGTCTCTCTCTGAAAAACAGAACATTTCTCCTAAGGACTTTTTTTCCTACATCTGCAGGAAAAATGGCATTATTTATCCCCTATTTTGCTTCCTAGCCATCTCATACAAGTTTGTCTTAAAAACATAATTCAGAGCTGTCCTAGGACAAGCATCCAAGAGCATGAGTTCACATGAGCAAACAACTGACCAAAACTGCATAGCTGTGGAGGAGGAGGGTGTAGGTCCCATATTACTATATCTGAGGCATCTCTGTTCTTCACTTTCAGAAAGTTTTTATGATTACATTTCTTTTTTTTTTCTTTTTGTGAATTATGGCAAATAATTCATCTGATTAGCTCTGATTTAGACTTGAATGTTGAAATTAAAGCAATTTAAAAGCAATTAATTGCTACAGAGAGACCTGGCTCAACATACATATCAATGTACTGGCACTGCATAATGGTCCCCATGACTCCAAATCAGGGGACAGTGCATGGGAACATTTAAGCATTCTTCAGGAGGCTGAGTCCCACCGAGCAGACACTTGCACTGAATGGCATGGATGTACCCAAAAGACAGGTAGTAACAAGACATGCATACTGGTAAATGAACAGAGATTAAAAGATAAATATTAAACTTTGTAAAAATTATTAGATAATGGCAAAGGGATAACATTTAACAGCTAATCTATGCATCCCAGGGGCTTTCACATTTAATTTTATTCCAAGCCTATGCTGCAAGCCTGCAACAAGCCTGCTGGATAAAGCAGTTGTTGGGTACAGATTGCTGTATAATTCACAGGTTTTCCTCCACCTGCACAGCACCTGGTTGTGAGCCCTTAGGAGGGAACAATAAAAGCTGAGCTTGAGCACAAGACTCATTCTTCTGACCAACGACAATCAAGTACTTATACAGGAACTCATTTTCAGGTAAAAACCCACCATACTTCTGCAAGTACTAACAAACAAAACCCACAAATAATTTAATCCAACTGCTTGGTACCTCTTATATTTTGCAATGGGAAGTATTAAAATATCTATTACTTTAATTGACTGTGTATGATTTATGTCTGGATGGAGCACATGCTAGTCCAGAGCACAAGAGGACATCAAGAGGTTGTCCAGAGAGTGGCTTCTTCACTGGATTGCTATTGATAGCTCAGGACACGTCTTTTCAGTTCTAAGTAACTGTGTATTGCTGAATCTGGTGTATTTTCCTCTTCTCATATTGCAAACACAGCGAGATTTTATGGAAGTAACTGAACAATACCGAGAATGAAATTGTTCATTCTGCTTCTCCTTTGTTAAAAACACCTTACAAACTTATAGGAGAAACTTACAAGGAGAAATAAAAAGCCATTAAACATACAAAAGAATACATATTTTATGCATATTTAACATATTTGATGATAGATTCGGGCAAGGGAAGTTGCAAATTTTTTCATTGAAAATACACATTGGACTTCATTCTCTCTCACTACTCTGAACGTGCTGCTAATGTCTCTGATTTCTCCAAAGGACTGATGGTTTCTCTCAGTAAATACTTCAAGCCAAGGCCGGAGCAGCGTTAACAGGCTGTGAGGCACCGCGCCCAAGGGATGGCACAAAGGGCCCCCGACTCACCTATGAGCTCCCCGGTCATGAAGAGGAGGTAGAGGATGGCAGCGAGCGCCAGCCGCTTCTTCACCTTCCTCTGCTTGGAGCGCTCCCGCCGGCTGCTGCAGCCGCGCAGGGGCCGGCGGCCGCCCGGCGCTGCGCAGGCGATGTCCCGCTCCAGCAGGGACTCGTCGTCGGACGCAGGCGGTGCCCCGTTCACCGGCGTCTCGGGGCCGCCTCCAGCCGTCGTCCGCCACCACCACGCGCAGCTTGTTAAACCTGGGGAAGTCCTCATCCCCCACCTCGTCCGAGAAGTCAAAGGCACTGGAGTCGTTCAGGAACAGCGGGTCCTCGCCCCTCCGCAGCAGGGACTTGATGCTCGCCAGAGCCCCCCCGGCCATCGCGGCGGTGCCCGGGCCCTCGCCGTGCGCGGCCGACCCGCCGCGGCGCTCCGCTGGCGCAGCTGTGCCCTGGCAGGCGGCGCCCCCCCTCCTCGTCCCGTCAGGGGCATGTCCCCTACATCGCCCCGCGGGCCCTGCGCAGGCCGCCCGGAACGCGGCGCGGGGCTCCGGCACGCCCGGAGCTCCGGCACCCCCGGTCCGCACCGCCGCCCCCGCGCCGGGCACGGCGGCGCTGTCACCGCCGGCCGCGCAGCGCCCAGCCCCGGTCACGGCGCGGCCGGGCAGGCGGCGCCGGGCGCAGGGCCGCTCCTCCCTGCCGGCGCAGGGGGCGCCGCCGCCGCCGCCATGCGCGTCACATCCCCCCGCGGCGGCACCGCGATCCCGCACCGCGATCCCGGGGCCGCCCCGCGGGACCCGCGTCCCCTGCGCGCCCGCGGACCCCGCCGGCACCGCGCCTGCGCCGCCCGCAGCGGGGCCGGCCGCGGGTTCGAGTCCCGCGAGCGCGGGGCCGGGGGCGCACGGCGGGATGGGCACGGCGGGATCGGGGCACGGGGATCGGGGCGCGCGGGCCCGCCCGTCCCTCGCGGTACCTTGCGGGCTGTTCCCGTCACTGCCCGCGTTTGTGCTCAGTGGGTAAATGCCGTGCGAGGTACAGACTGACAACTCCCAAAGCCCTACCATCCAGGTGTGATCTGTGGCTCTTTTCAATTACACTGGAAGCCCCGACTGCATGGCCGTGCTCTGGCATGAGATTTTAAAAGGCAGAAGTTTGCATTTTGTCGCTTTCTCTTTCTCTCCCTGTCAAAGGCGCCACTCTTCACACCGTTTCAGTAGCTCCATTTAGTAACATGCACCTTTCTGGACATTCCTTAAATGTATCCCTTAAAATATGACCTTAAGGATGTAGGGAGAAACAAACATCAGAGACCCTGCTGTTCTGTAATTCCTTTCATTACTGTGTTCTAACTTAAGAGTAATCAGATTTTTGCCTTTATTTAGTTTTCTGGTTATTTAGGGTTATTCTTTCTCCTCGCTGGTCTGAGTACTAGAATTTTCTTCTAATTTCCAGCCTCCACATATTCAGCACCAGTTTGTATACATGGCCGAATTTTGTTACTGCATTCAGTCAGTTCCTTAAGTCATAAACATTTCTGCAAAAACACTCCTGTCTCAGGGAAAGTACATATCCTGGGTTTTTACTTGGTTGAAGGAGGTTACTAAGTGAAGACTGGAGAGCTGTAGAGAAGTGCAAGATTTTGGAGAAAGGCACTCCCTTTCTGGACAAGGGCTGATAGCAGATTCTGGCGGGTGTTGGGGTACTGCCACAGGATGTGGAGCAGAACGTGTTCCCTTCCTGGAACAGGCCCTGCAGGAGGGGAGTCCTGTGTGGTAAACTGGCCTTGGGCAGAGGTTGCTTGTTGTTGTTCTTGTTGTTCTCCGTAACGATGTCCACAAATAAACAGTATGATGATTTGTCTGAGCTCCCTTGCCACTTTACAATGTGGCTGTTTTCCTTCACATGTAACCTCAAGTTATTCTTTCTCAGGTGGCTAAAGAGGTGCCATCCCTGGCCTTTTCACCCACCTCGTAATTCCCCCAGCAGAGCTACCAGCACAATTTTTGTGGGCCGGGCAATGAATTGGGTCCTTGAGATCTACGAGAATTAAAAAAATACATATTGAAAGGGTTTCAGACGTATTTGTATGTGTAACTGAGACTGCTTCCATGACCACAACTTGCACAGACATCCATGTGACAACTGAGGGGGCAGCCAACAGTGTGGGAAGCAGCATGAGCAGCCAAGGCTGGGAACCTGTTAAGCCAGCCTAGGAAAGTGCTCCCAGCTGTGTTCCAGTTCATGCATTTTTTATGTTTCTGTTCTCTCTGCGTGATTTAACTCACTCTGTGTTTCAACAGTTTCACCACTTGTACCAGCACAAGTGAGCGAGGACACGCAGGCATGAACAGCCAGGTTCCAGGAGCCACCAAAACAACCGCTCTTAAGACTCCGAAATTGTTGGGCTTTGCGCTGGGGCTTTGCCACTTCTACAGGAACAGAAACTTCCAGCACTGAGTAAGGGTATTAATCTGAGGGGACTTAACACTTTAACACCCCAAAACAGTACCCCAAGGTTTGCCAGCTCGCCTTTTACTGAATAACTAAGACCGCATTTTTTTCTTTGCCAAGTCAATAACTGGGTCATACATTGGTGAGATGAACCTCTGTGGAACAGAGCCTTTTGTAACAGCCAGCTACACTCCATTTCTTTATTGTGACAGCCAAGGCTGTACTTTTTCAGTAGTCTCGTTTACTTAATAAGGACTGAGAGTCTTTAAAAGGTTACCTATTTCATATTTCCTTTTCATGCTGCCATTCCTGAAGTCATGCAGCACTTCCAAAGCTCATGGTTTAAAACATCCTATTTGTATACAATTCAAGCTAACTTAACTCCATTTTCACTCAGATTTCTAGGGTGGGACAGCGTTACATACCTGCTTAAAGCAGTTACAATAAAATCCAAAACGTGTACGTGACAGTGTTGCATTAAAGGATTCTGAACACAGTTGCTACAAATGAATGAAAAGGAAACAATTCTTTGGTGTTACAGTGGTATATACATGGCACTTGGATAGTAGTTACTATGAAACAGAGAACATTTTGCAGAGGAAAAGAATCAGGAAGGGCTTTCTGTCGGTCTCTTTTTTGGAGCATTTGGGTTGATAAATAGTTAAATTTTAATTTATCTAGAAAACCAGATGCCAGTTTTCTATTCCAATCCTTAGTCTATTTCTGCAAGACGTGGGAAGGCCTGGAACAGGCAAAGCAGGAGCACAAATCTGAAACTCCCACATCTCAAGTGAGACTATTTCAGAATCATTATCTCACTTGCTCTTACTAAAAATTCCATCTGGAAGCTTAGAAGTCTTTCCCAGTGAAACTTTCAATAAAAGTTTTTTTTCCCCCCACCAAAAGAAACTTGAAGTAAAATTGCTAACCAGTTGTAATTCAGAATTTAAGTTAACAGGTTCCTGTTGTTGCTTCTTTTTTAGAGTAAAAGCAGAAAAAGGAAGAAAAATGTGTAACGTTTTTAATCTGATGACAGAATACTGACATAATTGTGATCAAGAGTTAATTAGAATATACATATGAAGAAAATGACAAATTAATTTGCAACAATCTCACTGTTAAAAATGTCAGTTTTAAGGCTGACAGATCACCTCAAAAGTCTGTTTTTTGCCCTGTTCTGTTTCTGAAGAGCATTATGGGGACTGCCTTAATTTAATTTAATCTTTAAGGTTTGGGGGTTTATGGAAATACTGCATTCCAAAAACACTCTGAGTGGTTCCTTCATGAGTTTCTTTCTATAGTTGCACTTGCATTTCCTGGAAAGATCTTTATGGGTAAAAGAGGGGAAAAAAATATAAATCCCACCATACCTTTTAAAGTGTTTTTTTCATTAAATATATATATCCGTATCCATATATATATATATATATATGCAAGTTATTATTGCTCTTACGACTGTTGAGGGAGATGCAGAGACAGATACATACACAAAAGCCGGTTATGTATTTCCTAAGAAACAAAAGCTACAAGTAGTGCATAGTCCGCATGGTTTCTGGAGAATAACATACAGATTTATCAAATACAGGAGGACGAAGAAAGGCCACCCTGCGGTGATTTCCGCTGTTTTCCCCGCGGCAGCAGAGCTGGCAGAGCTGAGCTGTGCTGCTCCGCGGGGCCGCCGCTGTGCCCCGGCGGTGAGCACCGCCCCACGCGGCTGGGTCAGCCCGTCACGCCACCCCTCCACGTCATTTCATCACTGCCCGTCACCCTCGTCACCCACACGTCATTGCCGCACTCTCACATCACTTCCGCGCCCGGCGCGGTCCCGTCCCCGGGGCACAGCGGCTCCTCTCTATGGTGCGGCGGGGCGCGGGGCGGGGGTCTCCGGTCCGCCCCGCTCGGTGAGGGCACCGGACCGCCTCCCTCCGCCGCGGCTCGGCCCTTGCCCTGCCGTGCCCGAGGGGCGTCCGGAGCGCGGCGATGAGCGGCGCGGAGCGGCCGGAGGAGCGGCCGCGGGCGGCCCGGGCGCTCGGGGTACGCGAGGCGGCCGGCCGGGCCGAGGGTGCGGGGGCCGAGGAGGGACTGGGGCCGCCCTCGGTCCTGCGGCCGCACTCCCTCGGGGCGAAGGGGGCATTGCTGCCGTCATTCTCCCCCAGGCGGTGGGGCCTGCGGGTTGAAGGGTTTTATCTTCCAAGAGCTCTGCACGCAATAAATAATAACAGCGCGCTAATACGGAGCTTACAGTATCTCTTAACCAGCTCCTGCAAAGTCCTGGAGTTCAGCCCGTGGTGTTTCAAGGAGGTCTTCTTGTGTTTTGAGTGACAGGCAAAGACCTTCCAAAGGCCTGGTTTGTTCTCTGACTTTAAAAGCAGAGGGGGGGTGTTAATGTTTAGATCTTGATGCATAGCCAGGACAACTGATGTTGCCCCTTTTCTTCCTCAGTAGCCTGGAGCATTTGGGGGTTTTTTTTGTAAGATGTCTGTGGAATATTCTTATTTCTCCTCTTTCTATTCAGCTGGTTTTCAGACAAAAGGGTTCACCAGGAAGCTCGTGATATAGGACTGGGAATTAGGAAGGGATAAAGAGGGGGAGGAAAAAGGAAGCACAATTTAGTTGATAAAGTGCAGAGAACTGTAACTTTAGTGTTGAAATACTTTTGATTTAAACAAGAAAATGTAGCTGCTGTAAGTGACACAGTGCCTGCTGACCTGTCGCATTCAACCTTGCTATTCTTTGCTTTAGGCCCTAGTGTTGCATCTCCAGATGAAGGAGTAGTAGAAGATCTGCCTTTAATAGATGAGAAAGCTGTGGAGCAGCTGACTGAAGGATTGATTTCCCATTATCTGCCTGATCTTCAGCGATCAAAATCAGCACTGCAGGAACTTACGTAAGCAGATTTTTAAAACCAACTTCATAGACATGCACACTTTGTTTGCCACTTTTTTCAGTTTAATGTGCCAGCTCCCCTTAACTGCAATAGAGTTTATCACAGCATTTCTGTGCCCTGACTGGAGCAGCATGAACAGTTAAGTGCTCTGCAGGAGTACTGGTGGTGTATAAGCTGCCATGTAGCCTGTAGGAACTTTGACTGAAGAATGTGTAACATTAGAACACTGAAATCCCCTGAGCTGGTATAGCAGAAGACATGGAGATTTCTTAAACACTTGTTCACATCTGTAGTGGAAAGTCTGCTGAAAGCTGGATTTATGTCACTTGCAGAGATGCAGTTTATATTCAGAGCAGCTTGTAGTGCAGTGAATTTTCTGTTGTCCAGTCTCTAATCTCCGTTGCAAAAGCTACACTTGAAAAATATAAGTAAGGAGCTAAATAGATGAGAATTCTTTGTACATTGATATCTCAGTGATAACTGAGAGTAGCTGATTTCAAATGTAGACTGGGTCTGCCATGGGTACAGAGATACTGCAAAGGACTTTACACAGATCCATCTCAGGTTCTACAGGGTACATTGGTTTGGGTTTCACTACACATGATGTGATTATGCTGCTGCCAAGGACAGCCTGTGTCTGGAGAGACTTGAGCTGATCTGTGTGGGATGGAGGATCCTTAATAAGCACCAAGGATCCACACAGGTTCTATACAGAAATAACATGGTCCTGCAGTGTAATGCAGAGGCACCCAAGTGGAAAGGCGAGAGCTAATTGTTTTTCCTTTCATTCAACCACTGCAGCCTGGAGAGTGCCTCTTCAGGGGTTTTTGGGTATTCATCCATGCTGTATGATGCCAGATGAATTCATGTACTCAGCTGGGATTTTTCTAAAACCATTTACTCATGTCTTTATTGAAATGACCTAGCAATGCATAAGAAGAATCTGATATTGAGAAGTGTGTATTTATATTGTTATAATCAAAAGTCCTATTTATTTAAAGAGCTGGTTGAAAAGCATGTGTGCTGCTTTACTTTGGGTTTATGCATCTTTTTTTTGTTTTAGACAGAACCAGGTGGTATTACTAGAAACATTAGAACAAGAAATTTCTAAATTCAAAGAGTGTAACTCCATTCTTGAAATCAATGCTTTGGTAAGTACCAACAAATGCCTTTTTAAATCCCTGTTAGTGTAGGTTTTTCTTGCTGAAACATTAGTAGCAACTTGTGTATATTACTTGTTCTTAGTGGCCTACAGGAAGAAAACCAACCAGTCCAGATATTTGGGACAAATTGTTGCTGGAGAGGGTGGGAACCAGCATATTTCTCTTAAAGAGGAAGGGCACTGGGAAGAGAGGGCAGGCTCAGTCAGCCAGTGGTAGTAAGACTAGTCTTTCAAAGCCAGCAGCCAAAGCAGATGTATGCCTTTTTCTGGCAGGACTAAGCTCTGTGCACCTCCCAAAACTAGCAGGAGGGGTGCATGAAAACTCATATATGGTGCATGGAGTAGTAATATTTTTATTCTATATGCTGAATTTTAATTTGGTAGTAATATTTTTATTCTATATGATGAATTTTAATTTGGTAGATTACTGGGTATCTCTGTTGAGATATGGTATATATTGATACAGGTAATATATAAATTTATATATTTGATGCATTAGCAAACTGTTCTGGTAATCACTATGCTTTTGATTGCCATTTTGGTGTGTAGCTTTATAAAACAACCATTCCAACTTGACAGTCACTGCTTTAGCAGTTGTGTTTTTTAAGTTTTCAGAAGCTAAACACTATCACAACAAGTTAGTGAATATTAGAAATGAAATGATGATGATCCATGAGAAGACGTCAAAGTTAAAAGTGAGTGAAATAAATATTTTTACTTTCCAGTATAGATAATTTCTTATGTATTATTGACTTCTAGCTTTTCTTTTGGATGCATGCTGAAAGTTCTGATTAAAATAGAATTGTATCAGAAAGGATGTTTCCAGTAGCACCAAGCCATGTGTGTTTTTAAACTTTCACTTACTTCTAAAGCTGCTTAAGCAACTTTTACATCTGAACTACTAGTAAATCTCAGTGTTTTCATCATGTTTAGTTGGTATAAGAATCACACTTTGTTCTGTCACTTAAACCACTCCATTCCAACCAGTTCTCTTTGTTGTTTCAGTTTCTTTCTAATGAAAACTAGATTGTCATAAATGTAAGAATCGCTCTTTCTATTTAATGGACCAGTAACAATAGTGTAAGTTCACTGACTTTGTGCTGTATAGTCAGGTTACATTCTGACAAGTCCTTCAGTATGTTGAAGGAGGAGGATTTTCCTCCAAGAGGATTTTCTCTTGGAGGCAATAAATTGCATAGTAATCACTTTGTCTGGTATACTCAAAGGGTGACTTTTAGTGAGATTGAAGGGAATCCAGTTTGCATTTTCCCAGTGCAGATCAGACTTGCCATTTCTGAACAGTAGGCTGCAAGTGGGAGGAACGAAGCAAAAATGAACAGTTCATGCAACATTCGGTCATAAAGAGGGTGGATTGGAGAAGGAAGGGATTTTGTTGGTAGCTCCAACTTAAATATATCTATAAAACTTACAATTATTTTCTTGTCCTTTCTGTTTAGAAAAGAGCACTTAAGCTGCAACAAAAGAGGCAGAAGGAAGAACTAGAACGAGAGCAGCAACGTGAGAAGGAACTTGAAAGAGAGAAACAGTTAACGGCAAAACCTGCAAAGAGGACATGAAAGCAGAGCATGCAACAACTTGTCTGAATTAATGACTTCTGCATTCTCTGGAATTAAGGCAGACTTTGCTTAAACTGGGCTATAGCTGTTACTGGCAACCTATGGTAATACCCTATGGTATTATAAATTCCAGAATGGTAATAATAGTGTTGGTAACATTCACATTTTTTCATTTCAGCCATTCAAGTTGCCTTCTTTTGTAATGCTATGCAGTTTGATATTATTATAAAGTAAGTTAATTTTTTATGTATATGTATATTGGAGAACTTAGGCATCATAATTTTAAATATCAATTTTTTTTTCATTTGTCCTTCTGGTGTTTGGAATTCTGAGAGATATTTGATGACTGGTATGCATGTTTTTCAGACAAAATACAGAATACCAGTTAAAGTTCCCTTCTCATCACTGATCTTCAGTGGCTGCCTGTTTCACTGAAACTGCCTTGTTTCAGGCAGTTGGGATCTGCCTTTGATCACAAATGCTGACTTTTTGTGCAGCCTTAGTTTGGTCCATCTCTAACGATCTGAAGAAACTTCCAGTTTATTTGCCTAAAAACTCACTTTATTGCTGCAATCTTATTTTTTTGACATCAAGTAGCTTAAAAACAGTTTTAAAGTAACTTCTGAATAAGTTCCCAGCTGAATTGATTGACGGGGGGAAGCAGAACACGAAAGATTGTCAAAATTGATGTGTGCACAATGCAGAGATTGATGAATTTGTGCTTCCACAAACATTTGAGTCATACCAGGGAACTGTTGCTTCTGTAATGTCATCTAAGCATATTTTTTGTGGGATTAGAAGTTACAGTTTCTTCGTCTTGTGTGACAAAATAAAACATAACCAAAACTAAACAATTTCCACTTCAGTTACCTGTAGGAAAACTATTGCATTTAATGTTTTTTCCTTAACAAATGAATCATTTGCACTTTGGGGCAATGTAAAAGAATTTTTGTTATGCTGTCCTTACCCAAACTGATGATTATTACTGTGTACTGATGATAAATTTGAATGGAGGTTGATATCCATTTCTCTGAATGTAATTCCTGTCTTGCAGCACTTGGTGTGAACTCCCATTCCAATGGATGTACATGTTGTCTAGACTGGTAAAAGAGCTTTAAACTATTTGTTCCTACAGTCTAACAAACTAGCTATTTTATATCTGTGTTATTTTTTAAGTGGTAATGTAAGTGGTGTGTTTTGAAGTAAGATAAAGGATAAGCTATGTAAAGTTTTCCATAAAATATGTATGGGAAGGTATCAGAGAGGCACAGGCAATTTTATTTTTTCTTCTGTTTTAGATGACTTTTACACACTGTACACCTGCCTGGATTCTTCTGTATTGTGATTTTCTCCTAATTTCCTGTTCTTAATGTTTGTCATCTTTTTCTAACAAGTACCCATCCAACATGCAAGGTAAACTGGGGTAAAATTTAGGGGCAAGGAGAACAAACTACTTAAAGTCTGAAGAGACACTGAAATGCTGTTACTGAAGCAGTAATAGATTAAAACTTTCCACAGGTATTTTTCCCTTAAGTTGACTTGTGTCTTTTACTTGCCAGTGGATTGTTGACCTGTGCTGTGGTTTGTATGTATTTCTAAGAGAAATGTAAAGAATTTCCACAGTCCATTTTTTGGAGCAGAATGTACATAAGTAAATGTTGTTTAAATATTTTATTTTGTAATGTAATTTGAAAATCAGATTCTGGGAATTTAAACAGTTCTCATTAAAGTATAACATAAAACTAAATGCCTCAGTATCCAAATCAGGATTGAACTCCTTTGGTGTTTCTTGATTTGTGTTCCCTCATCTAGAATCCAGTTTACTGTGTCAAGTTGTAATCTCTCTCTCTGAAGAACTGTGGGTGGTTTTTTTGTTTTGTTTTAAAACTCATGGCTACTTTTACTGAAACTAGAGAATTCTAAGCATAGAAATTGATGCCTTTGCAAGTGCACACTTCAGCATTTCTTTGGAATAATTTGTGATCAGAGGAAGAAAAGCTGACAGTGCTTGCCTGAGGAATCACATACATATACAGAAAAACGTAATTGATTAACTTTTTCTATAAAAGTATAGTAAAATCTGTTTTTTCTATGAATAAGGAACTAATTTTACTAAATTACCTTTCTGTAATAAAAGGGAAGGCATGAATAAAAATATATAGAGGGAAGTTTGTTCCATTTATCTAACTTTTATAAATGAGCTTTTAAATTACTTCAGTCAAAACTACAATTCATTATCTCTTTAGGATGTTGTTTTCCCAAATACTCTTATGTCTTAATGCATAAAAGTGAATACTGCACTGGATGAGTTTAACAATACTGGCATTTAAACTTGTGTTCTTGCAGTAACGTGCACAGCTACAACGAGTAGTTCTATTGCTGTATACATTTAGTCTGGCTTGATTTTATAAAAAATCACTTGTCAAGTAGATAAATCCAGTAGTATTAGACATTATTTACTGAATTTTTGTCCTATCCACATGAGAAGGTGTGGTTAGCTGCATTTTTTTAGAAACAGATAAAATGACAGCATTAAAACAAGTTTGGGGTTTTTTGTGCTATTTCATACTCAGTGTACTCACTTGTTTTTAAACAATCAAGTCATAGCAGCAGAAGTAAGAACTTAACTGGGCAGTAACTATTTGAATTTTTATTTTGTAAGGTTCTACAAGTTTAGGAGTTACCATGGCTCACTGGGGAATCTTGGTTTCCCATGCTTTTATCTTTGCTGTTGTTAACCCGGATGCTTCATTTGGGTTTCCCTACCTATAACCGAAGAGCTTTGCATGAGACAATTTTTAATCCAGTATAATCTGGCTTTGTCACTACTAGGGATATTCATAAGATGAATACTTGTTTCCTTTTGGAAAATGGCTACAGAATATTTTAGCTGGTTTTCCTCTGTGTGCTGTGACCTAAATGATAATAGCGTAAATAATAACATAAAGGCTGTTTCTGTAGCTGTTCTGTTGGAATTTCAGCAGCTGAGAGAATTCTCTGGCTGATTTATTCTGAATTATGCTTCAGTAGACACTTTCTGCCACAATTGCTTGCTTTGCAACACTGCTGGCTGTTCTTTATTTTAATTCTGAGCTTGGTGCTTTAATGTCTCACCTTGCAGGGGTCAGGTTTTTTTAAACCTCATTAAATCTGATTGCTTGTTTGATCTTTGTTGGATTCATTATGTGAATATAACTAAATTCCTGCTAAAAACTGTGCAGGACTTGCAGTTAGTGATGTAAATCTGTAAGAATACATATCATAGCAGAGTAAATATTAATATGGCTATTCATGCCAGGCAGAACTGTACACAGTAAGTTTCTCAGTGAGGCAGTATGTGAAGGTAGCAAAGATGGTCTGATTTATTTATTTCTTTATTTATTTTCAAATCAAAGCTTAAGGTGAAGGAAAGAGTTGGGTTTGCCCCAAATATCACTGCTTTCCAGTAATTTGAAGTATATTTATATTTACTTTAATCTTCTCAGTCAATTAGTAGAAAAACTGGACAGTGACATCCCCACCACCACCACTGTTGTGTCTTCAACCCATCCTTTGTGATACCAGCACAGCCAAGAACTCTTATGATGTGACAAATTCAGTTTTCTCAGATCTTCTCTACACAGGTGATCGAACTAAAACTGATGAAAAGAACAACTCTATCAGAGTCACAGCAGTGCTGGTGTGGAAAATTGGAGAATTTTAACTGTTTTCCCTCAGGCAGTAACTTGACAACAACATAGCTGGGAGGTTGGGACTAAGTCGGGTTCACAGTCCAAGTTGTTCATGAAGTGTTGTGTGGCTTCAAAGCACCGATGTTGGCCATACCTGATATATCAGTATTTCCTTCTTGGTTTTGCTCCTGTGTATCAGTTTATCTCCATGATGTCAAGTCATGGGGTTTATGAAAGGAGATAGAACATGGGGCATTCCAGGAAAGCCTGGTTGCCTGGAGAACAGGGAATGTTATCCACTGCTCCCACAGCCACCCTGGGGTGCCAGTGGCCCGGGCAGTGTGTGCCCAGCCCTTGCACAGCAGCTCCCACCCTCTCATCCTGCCTGGACTTTGCTGTTTTGGGAAGGTTTAGGCAGCACTCCCTGCAGCTGCAGGAGGGCTCTGTGCTACAGGTGAGTACTCTCTTCGTGTTTGGTTTGTCAGTTCTGTTCCTAAGTTATGGTATTCATTTAAGTAATTTTTTTTTAATTAAAATTACGGACCATCGGTGTAAGAAGTCAGTGGGGAAATATGCATAAAGAAAATATTTTAATATTTAAGGACAGTCCTAAAAATACATGTTTTGAAAAAAACCATATGACCATTTTCTTCTCTCATGGACTGAGATGAAGATTGACCTCTTAGAACAAAAAGAATGGGAAAAAGGCTGTACTCTGGCTATACCAAGGCAGCTGGGAAGTTGAGAAACTCTTAAAAAGTATAAAAGTGGGCAGTCTGAGTATTTTAAAAGATGTGACTATAAACCATGGTTTGTTTTTTTTTCTGTTTAGAGAAGTCACTTGTATTAACAAAGAAGCCTAATCTCCATGTAATATTTTTAAAGATACTGATTGTGTCTTCTTTCAATACATTTTCTGTCCAGTAAAACCCATGAAATGTGGGTGTTCAGCAGCACTTTGAAAAGTGAGCCTTTGCCTCTCACTGGGAATGCCCTGTCACCAGAGCTCGTTTATTATTAATTCTTGATCTAGTATGTATTTTGGTGCTATTTTATTAAAGTTTAATTATTTGATTAAGGTTCGGGGTTGCTGCTCATAGGTAACCTGATGAAGTTCAGATATGGAAGTATCTGTGGTCACTTCGTCACACCTATTGTAGTGGTTGTGATTTTGGTTTAGCTCAGCCTGACGTGTGGGTCTAGGTGGGACTTCTAGGCTGGTGCCAGCAGCTGGGTTTAGACCAGGAATTGGCAGAAGTCCGGGTTTAGGACTGGAGTTTCAAAAACTTAAAGAGAAGCGCGGTGTTTGGAGCTGTAGGTGCGGTCGGTACCTGGCCCGGCTCAGCAGCTCGGGGGCTCCTTGGGGCTGCGAACACACGGACAGGACGGGACGGGACAGCCCAGCACGGTCCGGGCCGGCCCTGCACGGCTCTCCCGGCCGGAGCGCGGCCTTTGCCCGAGCTCCGCCCCGCCGCTGCTGCCGCCGGGCCCCGCCGCTTATCGGGTCCTGCCCCGCCTCTGCCCGGCGCGGCCGGCAGGTGAGTGCGGGGCCGGGAGCGGGGCCGAGGGGTCAGTCCCGCCGGGAGGGAGCGGAGCGGCCCGGGCAGAGGGGCTCGGTTCGCCCCGGGCAGAGGGGCCCGGCCGCGGCGTGAGGGGGCGGAGGTGGCGGGGTCGCCCCGGCGGGAGGGCCGTGGGGGAACGGCTCTGCCCCGGGGTTGTCCCCCGAGCTCCGGGGTTGTGTCCCAGGCCCTGCTCGGGGCAGCCTTACAGGACCGGGTGCCTCTGATCTCGGGAGGGCGAGGGGCAGCGGGTGCCGTGAGCCTGGTCTGTGGGGCTCCGTAGGCTCCGCAGCGGGGTGAGGGATTGCATTCTGTGCTCGCACAAGTGCATGGGTGGAATGTTTGAACTGCTAATCTGTTTAAAGAATGTTTGCAATGATCTTGTTAGTGAGACTTTTCTAACTCCGTTTGTTCCAACTCCCTGCAAGAGATTGCTCATGAACTGGCTCGATGAAATTGTCAGGCTTGGGAGCTGAGCATATGGGAGGTACTCCAGAGAGGAAGAGAGCGTAGTTGTCCTGAGTGTCTCTGCATGAACTGCCATGCTGCAGTTAAGTGTTTGTTCGAGATAGTGCCAGTGCTGTAACAAACCACAGTGTCCTGAAAGCATTTGTAGAACAGATTTACCTCTCCTGGTGACAGAATGAGTTTTAAACAGCAGAACTGTCCCAGGCTAAGTAGAGCCCTCGATAAGGTGAAATGTACTGCAGGCTTTGCCTTTCTAGGCAGTACTCTGAGACTTGTTTATGGATCTTCGTTAGGAATGTGATTTCGTGCTATATAAGGCCAATATCAACTGTCATGTTTTGTTATGCATAGTTTAAAGGATGATGGATAAGTGTGCTATCTGTTAAAGCAGTCTTCTAAAAGCATAACATTTCAGCTCAGTTCAGTAGGTTAGCTGTGAATTTTCTCCTTTACCTAATTTTAGTTCTGTAATTCCCCTGTTCCTCTGTCTCCTGAGTCTGAAGGAGAGAGCTGATGTTGTTGTTGACTGAATCAATTGTCCAGCTGCTGCCTGACTTGGGAGTTTAATAGGAAGGGTTTTGCTGCTCTTTTTAAAACAGCTGTCTACAAATGATTGTTTCTATATACTCTGAAACCACTGAGAAGCAACATAATGCAGCATTTGCATCAATTACACTGTTGTTAGTTAAGGAACATCTTGTGTGTGCTTAGAAGCATACTTACATAAAAATCTATGTGGTCAGAGAGGATGATTATTCCTTAGTTAGCATTACAAAAATGGAGTCTTGTTCTCTTGGTCCAGAGTGTGTTGTCAACCAGCAGGCCACTGGACATGTTCTGTGTGCATAATAAACCCGAGCAAAATTCTGTGTTCATGAGCTTCCGCAAACAGGATGTTGCTCTTAAAACTGTCTCTCAAAAGAAAGTCTCAAAACCTTCTCTTCACAGTTCGTCTCTCTGATTTGGAAGGGACAGGACACATCTTCATCAGATAACTTTTATATCTAGGCTGAGAACAACAACTTCTTCCTCTTGTATGTGCAGTCTGTCAACATTTTTAAACAGCTGCCTGCACTGACAGATGACAAACAGCCTCCTAAAGTGAAACCAACTTATCCTGGAGTTGGGCATTTTGTTCTGAATGGAGAGGGGATGGGAAGAAAATGTCTACATCTTGGAAACCTTCTGTAAAAGAAAATGATTAATTTATTTTTTTTTTACAGTGGACACCTCTGAGATTTTCCCCTCTCAGTCCCAAATTAGTTGTAACTCTGAGGATTAATAATGGAACATTATGAAGAATTCAGGGTACACAGAGATGAGGAATGTTAAGATAGCACATGAAAATGCAGAATGAGTTGCTCAACTACATCTAGTGTAGTGGAAAATTTTTGAAGTTGACCTTGGAAGATTTTCCTGAAAATACTTGAGGTTTCTGGTCTAGTTTTCAAAACTCTGGTCTGTAGGTACCATAAATGAGTTCTGCTCTTTTTAAGTGAAAAAGCCTGATGACTCAATGAGTTAAGCAAAGGGGAGCAAGTACAGAATACAGGAAAGTCTTGTCATAAGTTGCTTTTCATGATATAATGCTTACTCATTCTTTACTGGCAATGTGGCAATAAGGAACTAAATTAAAATGAGTTTATACCTGTTATATCACTGAAAAGCTAAAATCTGATATTCAGTGCAAACATGTGCAAACAATGGATTTAGAACAAGAAAAGCTCTTGTTCCCTCTAGCAGCAGGAGGGAGACTTATGAGTTAATCTTGACTGTCTTCCAGGTAATGCAGTTGCACATCACACTTTAGGGTCCTGGCTCTCACTTGCCAGGTGACAGCTTTAGCAAGACAAGTATGGGTTTCTGACCTTTGTTTCCAGCTACTTTGCTGATATAAAAGCAAAGAGGTGACCATGGATAGAGAACTAAGTATTTTGAATATACTCAAAGATCTCAGACCTAGGAAGATGTAAACTCTTGTTTCATTGTAACTTTGTTTTCCTATCAAGCTTAGGGCTCACTATGCCTTTGCTCAAAGCACCTTAGGACCTGGCATGCTCACCCTGAGGGCTTGCACCCCGAGAGGTAGTGGGGAGGGGCAAGTGCTGGTACATCCTAACTTTAAAATACAAATGTAAAGATGTGTTTGGCTGACACATTACAGTTAGTGGGATGGCACACAGTATGTTCACACAACGTCCTTGTTCATTATTTCAGTGATCTATACCACCTTGCAATTCTTGTTTGTTTTTGCAGCGCTTATCTTTTCAGGATTGTAATATTGCATCTGGGGTTACAGCATAGGCACTGCCTGTGCTATAGGATCAGATGGACTTGCTACAATAACCAGAAACTGTTCCTTTGCTTGTATGAAATTTCAGTTTCATGGCAGAGGCCATGATGGACCTTTTTTTTTTTTCTTTCCCGAATTGATTACAGTCCATTTTCAAATTAGTGGTTTAACTGCAACAAAAGGTTTGGTATTATAATTATTGCCCTGAAGACTCATCCAAGCATATAAATAAATTCTACCTTCTGTGATTGTTACTGATGCCTTTCCTTATCTCGTAGCTTCCCACCTAGTGAAAGATGTCAGCAATAGGAGTAGTGTCTTCCTGTTCCTGTTTCCATCCTGGTGTATGGCTGCTGAAATCAGGGATGCAGAAGATGAGCTCCTTTGGCTTACATACAGCAGCCAGGTGTGCTGCCAAGGATTACTATGAAGTACTGGTGTTGGGTGGGGGCGCTGGTGGAATTGCCATGAGTGCTCGGATGAAGAGGAAAGTGGGAGCAGGAAATGTGGCTGTTGTTGAGCCAAGTAAGGTGAGTCTCCATCAGCTGTAAAGCATTGTAAAGAATAAGCTTTTTTTTTTACATATGTGACCAGATTGGTCTGATTCTCATCCCCCACCAGTCCCATGTTTCTAAATGTGGAGAGGAAGCCAACTAACCATCTTTTAAAAGGCTTTGCATGAAATTTGTTACTCCGTGAGATGTCTGCATCCCTCCAGCTTTGTCATGCAAAACTCTTGGTTATTTATACAGCTTCCTTTGTTAAGAATAATACATTAAGGGCACATTTCTTCCCATGTGGAGTGAGGTGTCTTCATCTTGAAGCCTTTTTAAACAGTTCCTAAATGTCCATTTGGACTTTTATTTCAGACTCATTACTATCAGCCGCTGTGGACCCTGGTTGGTGGCGGTGCAAAGCAGCTGGCGGCTTCTGCACGTCCAACGGGAACTGTAATGCCCAAAGGTGTGGAGTGGATCAAATCTCGAGTTACAGCATTGGATCCAGATAAGAACTGTGTCTGGCTGGAGAATGATATCAAGGTAGAAACATAAAGAAAAAAAAAAAAAAAGGAAGTTTTTTCCATCCCCTTGGAACTGCCTATTGAGACCTCTGTCATCGAGGAGGCCGGGAAATTCCACTTAGTCTTATGAGAAGTATTTGATCCTAAAATCTTTTTCTGATAAAAATTTTGGTAGGTAACTAGGTTAGAATAGAATCAGCTTAAAATATTATCATAAGTCTTTGCCCTGTTTATGGTGAAAAGGATGTTCAGATGTTTTGCTCCAGATATTTGTGTATAGCAAAGGCCGTGTGTAATGCAGTTTGCATTTTAACTAGAATGCTCAGAGCTTAACTTATATTACTAATACTCTCTAGATTTCCTTCCGTTATGACTCTATTGCTGTCAGATAATGCTTTGGTTTCTTTGTCTAAATACTTCTTTTTTTTTCCCTCACACAACAGGTATCTTACAAGTATCTGATAATTGCCCTTGGAATTAGTCTGCATTATGAAAAGGTATTTGTTTTACAGTCATCATGTTTTTACTAGTTTTAAGAGCATCACATACATTCATTAAGGCTTTTCAGTACTTTTTTTACTGCAAGATATTGAACATTATCTGAATGAATGAACCAGAAGACTGATTTTACCACTTCCACAGATCTCTGTAATAACCCAAATTACCCATGGGAAGGTATTTTAAGACAACTTTGTTGCATCTCTATGGCAATATCAGCAGATGGGGCAGCAAGTTAAATCTAGAACTTAAAGGCAGCCTGTAATAATGAGATAATAAGGCATGTTGACTCTAGTCCAAAGCATCTCTAATGTAACAGAATGAGGAACACACAGCAGTCAGTAAAATCTGTCCTGCAGAATTAATTTGTCCTACCCTCACCTTTCTTAAAGGATGCACTTCAAAAGGAACCAGCTGAGTTACCACACCTGTGTTCAAACTTCCTTTTTTTCTAGAAACTTCTTATATAGCTCTTTCTCAGTCTATATTTAATACTTGTCAATTGTGACAAAATTTTTGCCACCTGTACTTTAAACCTTCATTTCTTTTTCCTAGATCAAAGGCTTGCCTGAGGGTTTTGATCACCCTAAAATAGGTTCCAATTATTCAATTCACACGGTAGAGAAAACATGGAAAGCTATACAAGACTTTAAGGAAGGAAATGCAATCTTCACTTTCCCAAATACTCCAGTGAAGTGTGCAGGGGCTCCTCAGAAGATCATGTATTTATCAGATGCATACTGGAGGAAAGTAAGTATTTTACCCTCTCTGCCAGTGCTTGTCCCTACAGTTGGAAGGAAGGATTTTCTAAGGGTTTCATATTATCTTTAAAACAAATATAAACCACATGAGATGACTGTGACTCAGGATTCTTCAAGTGAGTGAGTTTCTTTTTCTATTATTAATGTATAATGAAGATAGGTAAATGGATTGTACATAAATATTTAGCATACATTTAATACCAGAGAGCCTTGTAGAATTCAGAATCCATAAGGAAAGAACTGCTTACCTGGCTTCTGGTGAGCTGCAGATAGAACTGTTCTCAGCCTGATTTATAACTTCAGGTCCTGCACTAATGTAATACTGGTTGGAATTAACTAATTCTTGTTACTTTAAGTACTTGATACCTGTTGCCATTTGTCTTTCAACTAGTCTGAGAAGTGGCTATGCTTGCTCCTTGGAGCACACAATCAGGAGGAGTCTTAGCCAGGCTGTTAAACAAGCTTGGTGAAAGCAAAAGACAACTTCAGGTGGAAGTGTCAGGCTTCATATCCATATAAGTGTCATGAGTTGTCTAATGGGTGAGTACCTGAATAAGGCATAGAAGTGAAGGTTTCAGAAAGCTATATAATGCTAAGCTGCTACAAATGCTTAATCTGCACACAGCAGTTCCTCAGTGCACTGCAGCCACCTCTTCTCACAAGCACTTTGAAGGTCTGCCTTTTAACATGGTGTGAAATAGCTGTGTCTGAGACTTCTAATGTTAATACTTCATTAATAATTGAACTGCATGAATAGTTCTCTCAGCTCTTTACTAGTGCAGCATAGTTCTTTTGTCTCTGCTAGCCTGTCACAGCTTCTTAATAGAAAAGGCTAATTTGATCTCTTTCTGCAGACAGGAAAACGTTCCAAAGCAAATATCATGTTCAACACTTCACTTGGTGCAATTTTTGCTGTTAAGAAGTATGCTGATGCATTGCTTGAAGTAATAAAGGAGAGGAATATTGCTGTGAACTACAAGCGTAACCTTGTGGAAGTTCGAGCAGACAGGCAAGAGGCCGTGTTTGAAAACTTGGATAAACCTGGAGAGGTTGAAGTTCATCAGGTCAGGAGCTTTCAGACCTGTAGTTTGGTTCTATTTCTTTTCCCTGTGTACTGTAACATAACTTCCACACTATAATAACATGTCTGCTTTTTTGTGTACTGCTGTTCCTTCCTGAGAGTACCACCTCTAATTTTAGCAGAATATTTAAAAGCTTGAAACTAAGGTGGAGAGAAGAAAAAAATATTTCATAAACTATGCCTGGAGTCCTGCATGCCATGGGAATGTTTCAGGTGTGCATGGAGGAAGGCAAATTGCTGTTATGCCAGTCCAGATGGAGTTCCTTGATAAGGTTCATGTTCACTAACTGATGTGCTTGAAATCTGAGAACAAATTTTCATTCTATACACTTGTGTTTAAAAAAACAAACCAAACCCAAACCCAAGACACTCTCTGCACACTGTGCTTATTGCCTTATATCGACACAGAGTTTGCTCTGACGAACTGAGCACTGAGCCCCTTTTCTTTCTGTTTAGTATGGAATGCTTCATGTCACACCCCCCATGGGGCCACCTCCTGTACTCATCAACAGTCCTGTCTCAGATGCAGCTGGCTGGGTGGATGTAGATAAGGAAACTCTACAACATAAAAAGTATCCTAATGTCTTTGGCATTGGAGACTGCACCAACCTTCCAACATCAAAAACTGCTGCAGCTGTCGGTAAAGTTGCATATCTGTGTGTTTGTGGGTGTAATGACAAGTGTGGAGTCACAGTAAGCCTTTTGTTTAGTTTGTTACTCCCAAGGTCTTGACTTCAATTTTTAGCTTTTAAAAATACCAAAGTTAACTACAAATCATGCTAATGCCACTAACCCACACAGTTCTGTTGTTCCAGATACCTCACAGATGAACTAATTCTATTTTCTGTGTTCACAGAATGACATGACTATTATTCTTGTATTCCATCATCATTAACAAAACTTTCTGCTTTATCTTAGCACCTCATGCATATGTGTCAGCCAGTTGATAAGTCACTACCAAAAAATCACATATTCTGTCCCTGTAGCCACCAATTCCACTATAAAAACACTTTGGGTATATGGTCTCACAACCAAAAAATGGCAAATAAAAGGGTGGAAAAAAAGAAAAGGTATACACTATGTTATTGGTGTAATTTAAGAAAGGGGAAGTCAACTATTTCAGCAAAAGGGTCTACAATACTTCTTTCTAAAAAAGAAATTCAGTGTGCCAGAATCTCAGTGCTTGTGAAGACTGAGCAAGTATAATCTATCATAGGAGAATGGGCATAGGCTAAGAATATCAGCTCAAGTTTCATTAAGCTTAAGCATGTTCCAAGCAGCGAGGCCAAACATTAGTCCATTTTTCTTTTAATCTGGGACTGTAAACTTACATGTAAGTTCAATTGCAGCTGAATTGTCCAACAAAATGCCTGGCTGCTAGTGTTTGCTTTAGTAATGACAATTGCTACCTGAAACAAAGCCTTAGTACTTTTTTTTTTTTCCTCTCTTATGCAGCTGCCCAGTCTGGAGTCCTTGATAAAACTATTTCTCTGGTAATGAAGAACCAGTTGCCAGCTAAAAAGGTACTCACAGCTCCTGGATTTTTTACAGCTCTTGTCTTACAGATAAATTATCTTGAATGTTTTCCCCCTTCTCATGCAGGAAGTCTTGCAAGCAGCTGAACCATGTGAACAGGAAGGGTTTTGCAGCAGCAGTTGGGTGCTAAATGGCTCCACACTGCATGTCAGAGTCATAACTTAATTGCACAATTCATGCTCTTGATACTGCCACTAAAAACATTATCTATTTGATTCCCTGACTTCTGAGTTGAAAGAAGCTTAAAGGCTGCTTAGTCTCGGTTCTCCACCAATGCAGGTGATTTATTTAAACTGTTGACTAACAATCCCTACTCTAGGAACTCTTGCAAACTTGTTTCCCCTGTAGAAGCATGATCTTCTAAGGAGTTAAATTGAAAGTTTTGTACTACAGCTGATAAGCATGTAACTATGTCCAAATTTCTGAGGCTTTACTTTCATTCTACATATGGCTTCTGAATTAATATTCGTTGGGACACCGACCTGAATGTCCTGCGATCTTCTGGAAATTCTTGCAGTTAGATTCAAGATCCTGTTAGTGCCTGTTGAAGCAAACACCAGTTCTCATCCTGATCTACTGGTCACCTGTTCTGCTGGTTACAGTAACCAACAATTAGTGACATAAAGCCCTATTGTTCTAGGTTAGTTCTAATTTAAGCAGTGTTGTCAAGCAAATCTACATTTGAAATAGAGGGGCTTAATATTATGCTTATTAAACCATCATCAGCTTAGCAGCCTTCCAACTTCACTGGTATTAAACCTGTAAATGCAGAAAGCTCATAGTAACTTAATTTTGAAATGTGAATGTTAACCATATGGCTTGTAATACCTCAGCATTTAGGCTTTGTTCAGCTGAATGAGAAGTGGGTATTTTTCCTTGCAGTATGATGGATATACTTCCTGCCCGCTTGTAACAGGCTACAACAAGGTGATTCTAGCAGAGTTTGACTACAATGCTCAGCCTCTGGAGACCTTTCCCATTGACCAGAGTAAGGAGAGAGTAACCATGTACCATATGAAAGCTGATATGATGCCTTTGCTCTACTGGAATGCACTACTTAAGTAAGTATTTCACTTCTGTGATCAGTCAGAAAAAACCCCAACTGTTCTAGTTTAGTTCCTTCCTGGAATAGAAGCAAACCAAGTACATCCTTAGTCATAACTAGGACCTGGACCTTCTGAGGATTATGGGCACTTTGATAGTAACAGGGGTTTGTTCAAGAACAGAGCTGAATTGCAGAGAAGGGCAGCCATTGCCAAACTGAAAACTTCACTGAAAGAAACCTCCAAAACAATCCCTTGTCACTCATCCTTCAGCAGTGTATTTCTTACAGAAATAAAGAAAAACTGTCCCCAAATCCTACTTCAGTAGTAGATATACAAAACCACTTTCTCTGCTTCTAGGGGATACTGGGGAGGACCAGCTCCCTTCAGGAAGCTGATGCATCTGGGCTTGAAGTAACTGCTCATTCTCGGTGTCGGTCAAACCCTTTTGAAGAAAATGGATTGGTCTCACACTGATCAGTATCTTCCCTCTTGGAATACCTAAGAGATCAACATGTACACTGGATGTAAGAGTGATTCAATGCTAGTAAAATGGCCTGAAAGTCTCCCACTGTTCTCTCATTTTTTAAGAACAAAATCAACCCTAATTTCTAACCATACCTGCTGCCTAATTATATGGATTATAGAAATTCATGCAAGACACTGAAATGAAAGTAAAAGCAGTGTATGTGTATATGGATACATACACACACTCTCCCAGGACAGTTGTGCCCCTTCACATCAGTTCCACTATAATGTTTTAACATATGGCAGTAAGAACATCATGAAAAGAATTCCCAGGAGACTTGGAAAAGACTGAGATCATCTGAGATGACACACTAAACTGAAGCACAATTGAGGATCACAGACAAGGGGGAGGTGCTTTTTAATTATGGCCATGTAGAACTCAAGTTTTCAAGGGAAAGTTGAACAAATTTGAACTTAAGAGCTGAGTCTTCACAGAAGCTGGAACTTTAGTGGCAGTCAGGTAGACAGCATGGAGCAAACAGGAATCATCTTCAAACAAGAATCAGCAGCAGCAGCTTACTTCTAAACAGAAGATAGAAGTGAACATATTTCAAGTTACAGCTTCATGCATTTTCAACACAGGCTTTGAAAGAGTTGCCTTTGAATTGCAGTTATAAGCATGAACACCTACCTGGGTGTTAAGTAATTCTTCAATCTTATTCTGGATCTGCCCGTACACATCATTAAACAGCTCCTCCTTTGATTTTGTTCCATCCAAGTGCACTGAAAGTAAAGTAACAGAGCTATAACTGAATGTTTCTAAGCTTACCAGATCCTAATTTAAAAAGCATGCAGTTGACTGGTATGAGAGAAATACACTCCCTCACCTGCTTCATTCACCTCTTCTCATGCATCTAACCAGTATGTATAGAGCAGGTCTGAAAAGCAATCTCATGAAGTCCTTTTGTCATTAAAGACTTACCCACATCAACTCCAAGTTCTTCCATTATCTTCCTGTGCTTTACATACATAGGCCAAACGTGGCCATCAAACAGTCCAGGTGGATCTGGTACAGTGTAATTCCTTGAACTGTAAATTAAGGCATTGTTACTCAAAAGTATTGTAATTACAGTTCAAAGAAAAGACATTTTACTCAGTTTCTCTACACACTAGCCTGAGCCTGTTGTCTCCAATGTAGTTTCTGAGCTTATGGAAAGTCAGTATTTAGCAAGAGCTGCAAGCACAAAAATACCCAAGTAAGTTGGAATTTGATGGGCAGGTCCAAAGAGCTCAAGATGCAAAAAGAGTTCCCAAGACAGACTGATCTAAGCACTGATGAGTAAACTCTGAAAGCTATAGCAGAACTTTGGGTAAAACAGCCGTTTGCTTATTTGTCTTGAAATGTAACTTCAAGTTTAACACCTTCCATTTGCATTAAGAACACTGCATATGTACAACAGTACAGCCAAGTGTAAACCCCCACATAGTTCAAGATCTGGGAACTCTATCATTGGAAAACTAGCAAGGGAAAAGACTAGTGAAAGGTCTGTGCAGAAACTGAGCATTACAGACACAATAGCTTAGTATGAAGCTTTGGGTTGGTTTCCTGAAGGAAGCTACAGTCTTCTAATAAAACAGCTACATTAGCATTTATGCCTTCTTATCTAAAAGCTTCAAAGAAACAAAATCTTGAACAGAGTAAGATGTTACTGGGCTAACAAGGAAACTCAGAAAGACAAATTTACCTTCTTCTCCTTTTGCACTCTTCATATGGAATGGAAAGAAAGTACCGATGGTGGAATATGTCAATCAGTGGCCTGAAAGAGACATGTGGTTGGTTACAGTAGCAAAAAATGGAGAGGTAAAACTACATCCATTTACTGTACCTAGAGCAACCTTCAGACTTGTGACATCTAAACTAAGCAGTAGTACATAATGTAAAAGTCAAAATGTATGGATGCATATTTGATTACCTGTAGGTGTAAAGCAGGAAGCCTTCAACGATAAGAATGTGAATTGTTTCATCTCCTCCCTCCTTATCTGGCAAGATCTGGGCATCCAGTGTGTTGTTGATCCCATGAGAACGTTCAAACTTGACTGGGTTTTTTATCCAAGCATTTATGGTGCTCATCATGGCTTCCATATCTAATGCACTAATCACTAAGACAAAACAGACAACTATCATTAAGCAGTAATTAAATTAAATTATCTAGTAATATAGTCAGTACAAAACAGTGCCCATAAAGAATCAAAATACTCCAAGTTTTTGAGTTATGCTTTGAAATACGGTAAGAAAGGCTTACCATCATACTGTTTAAACCCATCTTCAACTTCTATTTCATCTTGGGGCTGAAACAGTAATAAGAAAAAAAAAACAAACCTACTTGGTCAGGAAAACTACCGAGAAGCTCAATACCCATTTCAAAGCAAAATTCAAGACTCAAACCCTGAAGCTACCAAAAAGAGGCTCTTCACCCTCCACCAGGTTCCTTTGCATGCAGATAAAAACCAACAGTACGAGGCTCAGATAAAGCCGCTCGCTTCTCTATCTTCCCAGCGACACGAGCACACCGTGCAGCCCTCCATGGGGACGGAAAATCACCCGGCCACGCTGGAGCGCTTATCCGCCGGGCGCACGGGCCCAGCCAGGCTCTGCAGAGGCGGCGCAGGGCGGGCACCGCGCCAGCAGCGCGGGCGGAAGCCCGCGGGGGTCACCCCGCGCCCTCCCGCGGCCGGCAGGGCCCGCTCACCTTGAAGAAGTCGTCCTGGTGCACCACGCTGCAGTTGGGCAGGGCCGCATCAGCTGCCGCCGCGTCAGGGTGGTCTTGCCGCCGTTCGTGACCCTGCGGCGAGAGCGCGGCCGTTCGGGGGAGCGCCACGTGGGGACCGGGTAACCCACACACCCCCGGCACTGCGGCACCGAGAGCGCCGGCAGAAGGGACCCGCCGCCCGCACGCCCCCCGAGCCACCCCCGGCCCGGCCCCGGCTCTCAACCCGCCGATGCCGAATGATGATGTTCATGGCTGTCCCGCGGCCGCCCGGCCCGACTCCTACCGCCTGTCCTGAGGGGCTGGGAAGGGGGGGGACCCGGTGTCTCCGGTACCGGCCGCCTACGTGCCTGAGCCGGGACCCGGGCAGGGGGAGGAAGGGGCCGGGAGAAAAGGAGAAGGTGGAGAGGGGAGAGGCCAAACGTCAACTGCGGTCCGCGCCATGGTGGCTCTGAGCAGCAGCAAGGCCGGTCCGCGCCGCGCCCGCGCGCTCCGCAAAGAGGTGGCTCCTCCGCGCGCGCGCCTTCCCCTCGCGCCCCGCCGCGCCCATTGGGCGGCCACCGCCTCCCCGCCAATGCGGAGCGCCGGCGGCGCGGCGCCTCGCGGTGATTGGCTGCGGCGCTCTCAAGTCAGGCCGGGCGGTGTTACAAGCGCGGCCGCTGGGGGCGCTCGTTGGGCGCCGCCGGGTACGGACGGGCGCGCCGAATGGCGGGGTCGTGCGCCTCCGCGTGGCTCCGGGGCGCAGTGCGGAGAAGAAGCTGCAGCAGTGCCGGGCGCTCGGCCGGGCCCCTCCGCCGTGTGCTGCCGGTGGCCCGCTCCGGACACCGCCTGGCTCTCGGCACTGAGGAGCTGCGCTGGGGCCAGGCGGCGGCTGGGCCGGGGCCGAGGCCTGGGCCGGCCATAACTCCCCGTGAGGGCGGCGGGGCGGGAGGCCGCGCACGCGGTGCGCAGGGCGCCCCCTGGCGGAGCGCGCGGCCCAGCGTGTGTGAAGGTCACGGCGTGTCCTCGCGCCGGGCCGTGAGGGGGCTGCGGGAGCCGGGGAGGACCGACCGGGAACGGCCCCGAGCAGCCCCTGCTTCCCCGGCTGCCCTCACACGCTGTTCCTTGGCGGCTGTGGGAGTCCCTCGGCAGCGGCTGGGGGGACTCCTCCAAACGGCTGTGCCTGAGGGACTTCACCTTTTCTTTCTTTTATCCTTTTATAAAGAAGGGAAACTTATCGTCACAGCTTTCTTTTTCTTTCTTTTTTTTCATTTTTTTTCTGGTAATTTAATCTGAATTTATTTTTAGTAACATTAAATTCCCTAAGTTAGAAACCAGTAACTCAGTTCGCCATGTTTACAATGCCAGTGGTTGGTGTCCTGCCAACCATTTTCTTGCTTCTCATCCTTTTGTGATTTTTGCTAATTTTCTTCTGGTAAGACCACAGGCAAATCTCAGTTGATTTCTTTCACAGTTATTTTTAACTTCCAAAGGGAACACAAAATTTGGCCTCTTGACTTTTCTTCTTTTTTGAGGAGGAATAGACATTTAGTTGAAAATATTTTTTTTTCATGTTGTGATTAAGGTTATTTAGCTCATTTTCACTGTGAAATAGAAGAACTGCCTTTGTGGTTTGGGGTATTTTTTGTGATGGTTTTGTTTGTTTGTTTTTGGGGAGGTTGTTGTTATTTTTTAAATATATGCACTTTGAATATATGGCTTTGAAAAGGAGGAGCTCCTCACGGACTACGCCCAAATTCCTCAGGTTAAAAGCACCAACACACCTAGACTAATGAAGGTCTCAGGTGAAACCCTATTCTCAGCTTCCTAAAGCTCCAGGATGGCAGAAGACCAAGAGATACATTCATGCTACATAATAGCATTATTATGTAGTGAAGGCTGCAGCCCAAACTTAGTTTGGAATCTGTACATACTCTGGTAAAATCGGGATGTTACTTGCAAGCCGTTAAACTCACTCTACTTCAGGATTTTAGCTGTTTGGCTCCAAAGTTCTTCCAAAGTCTTGGTCATTTATTGTCTTGTACTCCTCACCTTTCACCAAGCAAGATGCACTCTTCAAGTTTCATGCTCAAAACCAGTATTTGAAATACAAATGCTGATTTTTTGCCACACCTTGCCATTCAAATGTATAAACATACAATTGTTGGAGGATTTTAACAGATATCAAATGAGCAAAGGATAATGGACAAATTAGAAGCACAGAGGTAATTAGGCTGAAATATGCTTCTCACATCAACTCAGTACTGATAGAGCTGGAATGAAAATGGCAACTGGCCTCAGTTAATCACAGTTTAACATGAATTGGGGCAGGGTGATGGCAGCCTGTGCCTGATGTGTGATAATATACATGAACTGTACCCTCATTGTCCTTCACTAACAGCTCCAGCCAAGAATTTTACATTATCAGACTTTGAGTCTAAAGTTGGGAAGAATAAACACGTTTAGTGTTGTTAATTATCAGGATCACTGTGCACCTCTCATGTCTGTGCAAAGAGGATTCTTTTGTTTTGATTCGGGCAAATATTTTCCGTTGATACTTTGTAAGTAAAACAGAAGAGTATTTTGAATACTTTTTAATACACAGCAATGGTACAACAAATTGAGTGTTATGCTCAGGAAAGTAAATCTGAGCCTTCATAAAGCTCCTTGGGCACTTTAAGGCTCCGGGCTCCAGAAGGGCCGTGCATCCTGCCATCGGATCCAGCATCCGTGTCTGCGCGTGCTAGCCATTTCCCAGGCCCTTTGTCCCCTCTGCTCGATGATACTGCTGCCATGGTGAAAAACAGAGGGAAAGAACAACAGGATATTGTCCCATTCTACTCTGCGTGCCAACTGTGACAAAATGTTGTTTTCTCCTCGATTTGGGGATCCTTGTTGGGGATTCTTGTTGGCTTTTACTAGTCCTGAGTGAGCCTGGAGACACTGAGGTGTTTTTTTAAAATTCTCCCAGTTAGTGTGGAGACCTTGAGTCTCCGGGAGCAAGGTGGTGTCCCATGCACTGGCGCGAACACCGCCGTCCTGGGGGATGATTCTCTGACTCACGTAGCGGAAAAGAAGCGTCGTGGTGTAAAACACAACAGGAAGACGCTGAGCACGCCGTGTGCCGGGGGACACCTGCAGAGCTGCCGCAGGGGTGGAAGTGAGCCACGGGCTGCAGGGGGAGTGCTGAGAAAACTGCACGGCTGCACAAATCTGACGCCAAACCAGGGCGCTATTTTTGGTCTCCGCTCTGCTGTTCTGACACCTGTGGGCTCGCGTGAAGCGCGCAGCTCGCTCGGGCAGCACCTCCTCCCGGAGCCCAGGAACCGCCGCAGGGCACGGGATCGCAGCGCAGCGCTCCTGCTTGGCCAGCGGGACTAATTATAGCCCGGGAATATGAACTGTGAACGTGCTGGAGTTGCCGAGACGGGAGCTGGCTGTGTGCCAGCGCTCGAATGAGGACACTCCATCCCGGCAGGACTGCCTGGGAGCTGCAGGAAACCCCGAGGTATGAGCGAGCCCCCCGGAGGGAGATGGACACATGGGGGGTAGGGCGGGAGGATGAGAGGCGTTCAGCCCTTGCTGTGGGATGGGGATGCTGTCATCTCAGTCAGTCTGCTCTCGAAATAGGTTATCACTGCAGAGGGACACACTTTGTGATTTTTAAGAAAATCTGCATGTGAAGTGATAGCAAAAGCTTCGGCTTCTGCATGTTCTTACGGTAGTGTGGGCCACTGTCCCTTCTAGTGGTGATAAAGACCATTGTGAGAGGATGAGAAGAGGTTAAAAATTTATCCACCCAGGATAAAATTAAATAATATATGACATGTTCTGCAATAATGTATCATATGGACTACCTAAGGCAAAGGGACAGACATAACAAATGTTTTGAAAGATAAATGGCAGAAATTTAAGAAATCTGCTTGAAGTGTGAGGAGTGAGGAAGTGTAAGAAAACCACAAAGGTGAAAGAAATAGATGTGCTAATTACATAATTGTGGGACTACATAAGAAATGCCTGTGAAGGGGGAAGCTTATGCTGTTTGGTTGTGAGAGCTTTAGTGGGCGTCCAGAAAGATTGAATTGCTGAAGCTGTAACTTCTGTTAAACTGTAAGCTTGAACAAATAAAATCTTCTTTATAAATGAACAGGTTGTAATATTGTTTTAATGAACAAGTAGATATGAAAGGCTACTCCATAGCCCTAGGTTTGATTCGAAGGAAGATATGTTAAAAAAAAAGTCAGTGACTACTAAAAGTTGGGCTGTGTCCTGGCTGCAGGGCACTTAGAGTCAGTGAGCCTCCTGGCTGGGTCTCCAGTTCAGGAGTGCCATGCTAATAGTTTTGTGTATTCTGGGAAGCTCCAGGCTCTGATGAATGATTTCTCTTGCTGGTATACAAGGCTTTTCTTTTCTCTTTTAAGGGCTATTTGGAGTTATACAAGGTTCTTTGCTTTAAGCTTTTCTGTGTCTAAGAAGAGTAACCATATCAGATGTAAAGCCCAAACTTTCTTTTGCACCAGTTTGTAAATGTTAAGTGGTCAATCTGTTGTGGTTCAAAGTTAGTTTCTTTCGAAATAGTAAATAATTCATAAGTATTGGCTAACTCTGCTTACAGACAGATTATAGACTGTTAAACAAGGCCTCACTTAATTTTAGCATTGTTTTTATTATATTTCTGTAAAGAACTTATGTTACTGTCTGTGATTAAATGCACAGAGTTCTTACCCCTGATTTCTGACATGGACATGATTTTAAATTGATGCTACTCTTTTTTCCTGGTGTGTTTAAGAATGTAACAGTCTTGCTTTAGTCTTATGAATTGCCTGTTTCTCAATAACTCTTACAAAACTTTGATATATTCAGTGTAAACTTAAATAATAATCTCTTTACAGGTATACTGATCAGATGCATTCTGTGATCTTTACCAGTGAACCTGCACAAGCAATTCCTTTCTAAGCTCACTCAAGGAACTGCATCTTGGTCCTTGTACTCCTCAAACTCCCAGAGAAATAATTTCACTTAACAAGACCTTGTTACCTACTGAGAAATATAATGACTGAATTCCTGGTTTGTTTTAACTGGTGCAATGGTGAACAGCCCCAGCCGGTAGGTAGATGCACAACTGCCACCTTTGTCATATTTGAAATTTTTTCTTTCAGTTACAGAGAAAACACTTTCATTGTCCTGTTGTTTTGATTAATTTGGGCAAAGTAATGCAAAGGCCAAAACCAGTCCATTTGAACTACGTGTGCTTTGCCAGAAACTTGGACCGTATGACTGCAGCTCTCAGACCCTGACTTTCCAACATTAAATTAAGTTTTTGCTAAAATGTAATTAGCAGCAATAAAAGTGACTTTGATCTTGTCTTATAGCAAACAGTCTGAAACTTCAGCCTGGTTGCTGTGAGGTTTAATTAGGGGTCAGTGCTGGCTATCTATTTTTATCTCAGCTGCTTGTTTCTATCTGAAAGCTGCTCATGTTTTCTGAACAGAGACCTAAGATATCTTCCTTTTTGTAGAAGAGGCGTCGGAGACTGGACCGGAATATGATCGGAGAGCCAATGAATTTTGTACACACCGCACATGTTGGGGCAGGAGAGATGAGCAGTGACTACACATCAGTAAGTGTGCACCTCTTGGGTAAGCAGACACCTCCACTCAGTAACCTGTAGAGCAGGCAGCTAATAAAATATTTGATAATTGTAAGACAGAGAAAAACCTGACTTTTTTTTTTAACCAATAGAAGAGCATCAGAACAGAACTGTCTTTTGGTTTGTAAACATGAGATACTGTGGGAGATACACTCAGGAAGTGCCCATTTCCTCAGTATCTTTACATATGATGAGAACCTTTTGGATATGGATTCTGTGGATGCACTTGATACTGGGAGCAGATAACACATCACCTTGAAGTCAAAGCTGTGCCAGGGTGAGGGATGTAAGAATAAGTGGATTTTGTATAGCAAAACACATCTCATACACTGACTTGAAAGAGTATTTAATTATCCTGGGTTTAGTTGTTATTTTTCCCTACTACGGTTGGAATAGCACTGTAAACACATGGCCCACCTGTCTTTTCAATTTGATGCTTTTAATAATTGCTCTGGAAACCAGAATTTATAAGATGCATGTTCTAATAAACTTTTTTTCTAGGCTGTATCAATTCAGGACCACATGAAGTCTAAAGGTGGCTACACAAATGGCACTTCTGCAACTGTTGAGATGTAGGAAACTGAGAGAAGGCTGAAATCTGCTCTATGAGGACCCCCTGGACTGTGCTTTCATATTCTCTAAAACCTCTTTATTATGGAGTAGGGAGAGTACTTGAATTACAAATAGGTCAGTACAAGCTTTGGTGTTCTTTGCACAATAACTTCTGAAGGGGTTATTGTAAATGATCCTTAAAATGGTCTTTTGTAGTAGTGTTTGTAGTGGCAACTGTGATTTGTCACTGTGGATGAATTCCTAGCTCTGTCCCAAAAACCTCACAAAGTTGTCTTGTAGGATGGAATTTGAAGTCAGTATGTATTTTTTGGGATTTTGGTCTCTGTCTTTTTCTCCCCTCATGAAATGCAGATTGATTTAATTGGAAGGTATTGCATGTTTTCACTTCTAACATAGGCTAAATTGAGAGCCAAGTATGGTCTTGTAATTTTCATAAAACTTTGGACCTGTTTTTTAGATGTTTTACAACCTAAGGCATAACTCTTTGGTATTTTTAATGTCTTTTGATGGTGAACAAACTAATGTAATATAGTTAGCTGAGTCTGCAAAACACAGTGAAACTTCTGCCTTGCTGTGATAACACTTTTGTAACTAAAAATGGAGGTTTTGCAAACAGAAGGACTCTCAAATGAGACTTAGAACAACAGATGTGTCTCAGTGACTGGGCTGCCTCCCATCCACACACACACTGGTGTGACTGGCAGGTATTACTGCAACACAGCTGATGGCACCTGCCAGTTAACTTCAAGTGGTGCTGAAATATACTCATAACTGTGTGTTAATTTTGCATGATTACCATTGAATCTTAAACTAAACTTATATAAGATCACTCTCTTTGTTACCCATCTCTAACAATAACCATACAGGACTTCAAGGGATATCTTGCTGATGTTTCTGGCTCTTTAACTGAATGACTTTGTTTCAGAATTTTTTCTTGCTTGTGGTTTAAGTGATACAACCATGTGAAGTACACACTCTCAAAGAATATTGTGAAAAGTTGCAGGGGAATAGTAAATGGAAACAGTGTCTTGCAGAGTTCCAGCACTTCCTAAATATTTAAAGAAATAGACATAAATATTTAGACATACTGAAATTACAGTTTATTACTGAGTTCCTATTGATCTTTCTATTAAATGATAGGACAAAACTCTTGAAGTGAAGCAAGGTTTTCCTTTTATCCAATCACTGACGACTGTTCCCCAGCTCAAAATTTTTATGACTACCAGTGTAGAAACTCAGGACATCCTCTTGCTAGCAGGGGATTAACTAAACACAAGTATTTCAATTGCTGCCATGTCAGCACCAGGTATGCTGGAAGTCAGTGAAGTTCTTTCCTTGCACTAGGCAGAATATCAGTTATGAACTTCTTTCCATTTAAAAGAATATCTAGCTGGCAAATCTTTTAACTTCTTTGCTTCTGTTTGTAGTTGGTGATACTTCTTAAATCTAGATTGCAGGCTTTGCTGAATTGTTAGGCTGCCTTTCTGAGTACAGTAGGGAACTCAAAACATGAAAGGTAGCTCTGTGTTCCTGTACGAGTTCAAAAAATAACTTCCCCTCCCCCATTTCATCTTTAAGGGCCAAAGAGGAAGGGGGAGTATCACTTTCTATAACAGTCAACAGCTGATCATAACATTCTGTAATCACATGACAGAAATCTAATATCTGTGTCTTGCTAGATCTTCACTCTTGAATCAAAATGCACGTCAGATTTTAATATATTTTTAAATTAGCATAGTTAGCTGCACATTTAGCTTTTGAAAGTCTTTCATATTACTGTCTTCTAACTTCAGGTATATTCCAACCACCTAGTTAAGACAGAGTTTAAAGAAGATAAATCCTGCATACTGTTGAGGAAACATAAAGTGTCCAAGCTGTTACAAAAAATAGATTCCAATTCACCTGCTATTATATTGAGTTCATGTATTCAATTATTCAATCACCTGTCCAGAAAAATTGTGGTAGGGCAGATGTCATGAAGAAAATGGGTTGTAAGAAAACAAATTGAGCAGGAGTTACAGTTTCCCAAAGACCCATTTGGTAGGTTTAAGATTAGTGGTGTGACTAGAAATAAAGGAGTTGGTCATCATGTCAGTTCTTGTCTCTAAAAGTAAATCAACTGAGAATTTATTATTAAACTCTTATTTAGAGAAAACCCCTAATTTTCATCATGCAAACCAAGTAGCACTATCTGATGTAAAACTAACTTTTTTTCCTCAGAGTATAGAGTATTATATAGGTCCATAATAAAGTATCACATAATTAAAATGAAATTATTTGTTATTGCATTAAGAGTGCCGTTATTTTTAAAAATCTAGACAAACATAAACACATGTCTTGGGATTTAGGTATTTTCTTGCTCTATATTTAGAAACCTTACGTAGCTGTAATCTGTCATGTAACTCAGTATAAGTCTATCTCAGTTGTAACAAATATGTTGAATTGGGCACTTGAACTCTTTTCATACTGTGGAAAATCTTGATATTTTCTCTGCACTGAAAACCTGTTGGTTAAGTGGAGGGATCAGCGTGGCTTGAACTTTCACTGCACGGAATCAAACTTCTCCACTAGAGAGCACAGTTTTACATCAAGTCTTCTCTGCTCTATGCAAGCTTTCATTCCATCGTGATGTTTGGTGGTTTGTTTGGTGTGTTTTGAATTGACTGGAAGAAAATACAGAAATAATACCAATTGATCATATTTTTTACTACACTGTAGGCTGTGAAGACCTTTTGCCAAGACAATCAAGTACCATTACTACTCTAACTTGGTGGCATTTTATGGTTTCTTTTTGTAGTCAGAAGTAAAATAACTTGCAAGCAGAGCAGGATCAGGTGTTTTATATGTAATCTGTCAGAGCCTCACCACTGTTTGCTTCTTTAAAAAACAAAAAGTCATGGGAGGGGGAGTTACTTCCAATACTGCCTGTCTTATCCCTTGATGTCCCTGCTAGACTTTACTGACTGTCCCATAATGCTGAATAAACCTGTGGTCAGTATGTAGAAAAGGTATTTGGCTTTTTCACAACCTAATGTGTCTAATGTTTCCTGTAGAGCAGCTCTATAACAATTATGTGGCGTCATGCTATGTTCAAGTTAGCCTGTGATATAACTTGTAACCCAGGCATGCAGTGCTATTCCTTTGTATGCTCTTGCCATATTGGACCATCAGGTGCTTCTGTAGCTTCCACTCTGTACTGACAAAAAACGTTGAGAGATGAATAAATACCCTTAACCTTACTATGCCAGCAAGAATAAGCACAATTCAACAATGTTAATTTTCGTGTTCATGAAATTCACTATATATTACTAAATGCAGTAACACTGAAAAAAATAATCAGATCTGTCAATGAAAGGCTGCTCCTGACTATGGTCAGATTTACTTTGCTATCAGCAATGTGACACTGCCATAAAAACCCAACAGCTGAAGATAAGAATGATCTTGTCTGCCTTTCATAATTACTGTGGAACTACAGGAAGACAACAGTGCTGTTTTATAGCTGTTTTAACCCCACTGCAGATATCCTGTGGTGAGTGTGTTCCTGTAAGGCTTCCAGATACTTTGTGGTTCTGCAAACTTGTACAGTCAAGAATCTCAGGCAGTTTTTTCACTGTGTTAGGAAATCACTGAGATGAAGTTAGGCAGTTGGGGAATATGAGGTAGAAGCCAGATCCTCCTTCCTAGTGATTCTGTCTTCTGTTCTCAGGAGAACAAACTCTTCAGTGGGACAGATTACTGAGACTGCTTCCTAACTCTGGTTTAGTAGATTATGCTTCTAGTTTATGGCTCCTGGAGGTAGACTTTGAATTCTAAAATCTGTAAGGCAGGTGAATCATGCACTAAGGGCTAATGTCAAAGATGTGGAGTTCTGAAATAAAAAAAATCTGGTTCATTAGATTGCAGATTGGGTTTAGGGCAGAAAATGCAGACAAGCCATAAATAGAAAGTTTTTCTAAAACCAAGGCTGCTTGGAATAAAACTTTCTCATTTATTTATTTTTAAAAAGCTGAGACTTGCATTTTTAGCTCCTTGCCATTGTAGTACCACTCTTACTATGTGCCTTTCAGTTTTAATGCAGGGACTGAATTGACAGAGTTTAACCCCAAGTAGCAATTAATGCTTGAAATTCAAAATTTTAGCTGCATACCTCTACAGCTGAAGTCCTGTGTGCCTGAGGATGCTGTGAGTGGTTGGTGCTTGGACTTCTGCAGACAAACTGTCCTTTCTTCATTCATGGTAATTTGTCTGGCACACAAGGCCCAAGGTACTTACATGAGTAGTTTTCCTGATGATATTTATGTGATTACAGTGTATATGTAAAAGGTTTCTAGTCCTGTACAGAACAGGTCCTTCCTAGGAACTGGCCTGTTGGACAGCTTCTCCCTCAACAGAGCCTTAAGCTGTGGAGTTACTTCACCTTGTCACACACAGAGCTCTGAGCTCTACTTTGCTGTGTGAAAGCATAAAGTCCCCTTGTTATGGCTTAATTCTTTGCACCCCAGGGAAGGTGTTGGAGAGGCCAACAGGTACATCAGGAACTATAGAAACAATGAGGTGTAGAAGTGAGGGAGGCTTATCCCTGGAGAGGCACTGTGGTACACAGTGATGAGGAAGGGGCAGGGAGCAGAACATGTGCATGTTGACATTTGTTATCTGCAATGCACAAGACAGCTTTGTTGATATCAATTGGAAAATACCTGTAATATGTGCATAATTGGTATATGGAGGAAACTGGGCACTTAATGCATGACTAAGCTGGGACTTTGAGACACAGATTGCCAATACCACTTTAATGAATGATAGTATCCTCTTCCTGCAGTGACTTACAAAGCTGTTTACAGAAAGTAGCTCTGGTTTCAGCTGTTACACACTGATGTCACATATATGTTTGGGAGACAAGATGACCTTTTCTTTTCTTTTTTTTTTTTTCTTTTTCTTTCTGCTGTGTGTGAGGTTGCAGATATTCTAAACGCTGAGGTCTGCTGCACCCAACAGAGAACAAGCCAAATAAATTTAGTGAATGCAAAATAGCAGGAGTAAAAGGGTATTTGCCTTTGGTCCACTGTGCTGCCAAAGCTTCAGGGAAACTAACTAGATCCATCTGATATTCAGATTCCAGGACTTGGAAGGATAGGGACAAATTGGAGTGGAAGGTCATGAAGACTTCTTGTGCCTGAGGAAGTCTGGGTAATAGTCTCCTGGACCCTCTGCAGGCTGAGATGTCAAGAGGCCACCATGGCTACACCAGATTTCCATTAGTGCCTTTTCTCCTGAAGCTGTGTAGAGAATGGAAAGACAAAAGAACACAGGGAAAGCACTTTGAGGAGGCAGGGATATTACTAGTACGTGTTTTCCTGTGCCAAAAAAGCTCCCAACTTGATGTACTTGATGCTGAGGCTGCTGACTTTACCTGGGAACTTAGAGATGTGCAAGCATTGTAACACAATCCTGTGCCCTTTCAGGGAGAGTGGGGTGTGCAGGGAACCATGGCATGGTCTGCTTTGGCCTCTGCACTGCCTAAACCCAGCTTATCAAGGTTTGCAGTAAGGCTACTGAACATCTTGTG
Organism: Manacus vitellinus; assembly: GCF_001715985.3. Lineage (NCBI taxonomy): Eukaryota > Metazoa > Chordata > Aves > Passeriformes > Pipridae > Manacus > Manacus vitellinus. The sequence goes on along the minus strand of NW_021939189.1, from coordinate 10,562,434 downwards.
GTTGTCACTTGTTCCATACATCCTGTTTCTGTGCATCCCATTAGCATGACCAAAATCCTAAAATGATACCCAAAACCTTAGTTTGAAGAGAAGTTCTCTTAATCTAGTTTTAATCTCATTTAGAAGACAGTAGTAACAGCTGGACAAGAACAACAACTTTGACGTGTCTGTTGAGACCTCTACAATAAATTAGTCATGAAATCAAGGCCACTTGAAACTACTTTACCTTTTAAATTTTGTGTTGTTATTAAAACAATGTAAAAGGGAAGAATATTCTAAACAAATTTTAAGTTTCCTCTGATATTTGCATATGAATCCAAACTGAACAAAACCAAGGTTATTATTACTAAGGGCCCACCCTAATTCAGGGGTGAAAAAAAAGAGAGTGAATTATGTCTTTTAGTGTTTTAATATACATTTTAATATATATGTATATATTTAGACCTTCATCTTAAGTAATGTGTAAGGAAATAAGCCATTCTTTTAAACTGAAATTAGTATGATTGCTCTGGCTTACTGAAAGTTAAAAAAAAAAGGACTTAAAATCTACAATTAAACTACTGAGAGAGAATCTGATGTGCTTTTAAAGCTGACATTAGCCTGTACAAGTGGATGACTAATTAATTTCATATTTCTTCATCAAAGAGTTAGAAAAAGTGTTTGGTTACAGGATTTTTATTTTATATATAGTAGTGTATTTACATGTATCTGATCTTGCTGGTGCTTAAGAAATACATGTACATTTTACATAACTTACCTGAGCTGAGTCTAAAGGTGAATGAAGACTATCCTGATAACCAGTAATTAGCGAGCTCTCTGAAATTAAGGATTTGTAGATCTGACAAAATGACGGCACTTATTCTAGACATAAATCTATTTTTTAAAAATTGATCTAATATATGTAATTTGAAAGTCCAGACTCAACATGAGCTGGGGCTGCATATTAATGGTGAAAGAAATATGCTTTTAAATGCAGTTACCCACATTTACCCTTGCAGTCTCTACCACAGGGAATATTAAAACTTGACTCAATACCTTTGAGGGTGTGATACAAACTCAAAAATATAATTCAAAAATAAGGTTTGCAGCCCTTCATTAATGCATGCTAATGTGTCCTTGCTGCATAATGGTGTATGAGTAAGGCTTTCACTAGTGTCTCTCAACTACTTTAAACATCACCTTGAAAATGCATTAAATTAGTTGTTCTCTCTGCTGCATAATACTCAGTGAACTAGGGTATGTCTTGCTTGCATAGATTAATACTTACTGGTGTTCAGATAAGGCTGTTAGTCCATGGGGAAAAGTTGCTACATGTGCTTGTATTAATAAATAGTTCTTAAACACTGTCTGTGCTCTGGTTCATTCTCTTGCCAGGAGATACAGGTCCCATCAGGCGGCTGCACATGTCCCTGGGCTTGCCATGTGTGCCTGTCTCACAGAGACAGCAGGTTCCAGCAACAATGTTTCCTGTGCCCTTTTAATCAAGAGGTTTCACAGTGTTATTTTGCTGTTTCCAGGCTCCAGCCAAAAAGCTGTGAAAGTATGAAGCACTGAAAAGAGTTTATAGGATGGAGTAAAATATTCTTTGGTTAAGCCACTTCCTTTTCCTTGTCACCTGTTTTATTCTGTCCTATTTCTCTAGTGCCTACTAATTTTCTTAAAAATATACTCAGTATTTGGGACAATGTTCTCTTTTAGTTACAAATTCCTTCATCCCTTTGAAGCTTCTTGATTAATGCACCCAAAATCCCTTCTGTCTGATTTTTGTATGACATAACTGTTTGGTGAGCAGAGTTTAGTCACTTTTGCAGTTCTAGTCCTGCAAAAATGATGCAATGTTTTCTCTTAAAAACCTAATGCTGATAGCCACCCTCCCAAATGTGCCTACCTGAGAAGGCAACTGTTTATGGCATTTTATGCAAATTAACAGAATTAGACAGTAATTCAAAGTTAAGCTATTGGAAGAGCTAATTTCATTGCATAGGGAATAAGTTTACTCAAAAGCCAAAAGGCTGATAAACATGAAAAACACTAAAGTAGCACTTAATGCAATATGGGAGTTAGGAGAACAGCCCTGGATAGAAGAAATAGAAGATATCTTGGATTTCTTTCCTTGTGAGTGAAATCATTAGTGTTTAGAAGTGTAAGTGCTGGAAAACAGCAGAGGGAAGGAAAGGATAATTTCATTATGTCTGTGAAAAGGATTTCAATATATGTGTATTATTCAAGCAGTTTACTTTCTGTGCTAATTGTTATTTAGACTCAGTTTCCACTTTCTAACTAATGTGCTCAAAGCTTACATTAAACATTTCCGTTCCTTAGCACTTTAGGAATGTCTGAGTTGAGTTACAGATTTTATTCCAAGTTGATATTTTGGTTGGGAAAGGGATTTTTCTGAAAGTGGTGTTGCTCTTCTCTCTGATGGGAAGAATTATGGTGGTATAGAAGGATAGAATTCTTTTTAGTATCTTACATTGATCATGGGTAGAGGCTGTATTGTTCATTCCAAGTAATAAACTTCAGCTTTAAAACTGGAGGGAAAAAAAAAAAAGAGGATCCTTTAGGCTTTGAAGCCATTCTTCAAGGTCTGAGTCTTTAGAGCCTGGGTTTCTTCTGCTTGGCATTGGAAATAACATATATGAACAAAATCTAGTTTTTCTCATAGTGTTGAAATTTGAGACTACATCATGTTTTTAGTTGTGGTTACACACTAAAGCTAATGGTAAAAATTAGAGACTACTGAAGTTGCCAATAAAGATAACTTAGGAAGTTTTCCCTGATACCCTAAACGTGGGCTCTTCAGTGCAGGTATTTCTAACCCACACAGTCCCACTGGACTGCAGGATGTGTGTTTAGTGTAAGAGATGTTTTCACAATACCTTTAAATATGCATCAAGGCAGAGGACATCAAACCGAACATACACTTTTTGAGAGGGAAATTCTCTTTTATTTAGAGGAAATTGTATTCCTATTTCTCCTTGGCCCATTTTTTTTCCCAGCTGCAGACAGAATAAAAGCTGCTGTGCTTTCCTGGGAAACACAGGGAGAGGGATTAGGATGTGGTAGGACAGGACATGCCACCATGGAATGTGCTCCTGTGAGCAGCTACGCACTCACAATTCAAATTAAACACTTCTTCCATGCCTGAAATACACTGTCATGTATATACCCTTAGCTCATTTCAGATCACAGAATTGGCAGATTTATTGAAGTAATCAGTATTCATCTGTCTTCCAGATCTTGTTAGACTCAGAAGAAGAGACAGTAGTCAGGATAAAGTGTCATGGTTACTCTGACAACAGCACTAAAATAGAAACACACAGATGGACAATGTGCTAGCCTGTTTGGATTTTTTTTTTAAAATACCAATTCTGCATAGAATATGAATTATTAGCTGTGTCACAGTGTTCCATTATCTTTCACTGTTTACGCACAATAAATTGTTAGACACACTTTTGCAGCCCAGCAATTCTATAAGATGCATAAGCTTGTTCTGTTGCTGATCTAATGATGAATTGCAGACTGTCACTGAGGGAAAAACAAAAGCTTGTCTGTTACCATAAAAATATCAGTATTGATCAAAACACTCCTTATGTACAGGTATGTAAAAGTTACTCAGATTTTTACAGCAACAGAGGAGCTTCCTGAAAAGTTGCCATAATGCAGTGGATAATGTTCTCTGTAGCTGTTTTACGTGGCTTTGTCCTTATATTCACGCATAGGGAAAACCATGCGTGAAGGAATCTCCTTCCTCAGTAGTAATAACTAATAACCACTTAGTTTGTGAGCAGCTCAAAGCAAGCTGGCTACCCACTCAAGGCTCTGATTGACTGATGCTGGACTGCAGCTCCACTCTCATCCTCTTGCCTCTCCCTTTCCCTCACTCCTCCCCTGTCTGGCTCATGGCCACATCCCCTTCTATCTACAACAATCCTTCTTATCTTCAGCCCTTCCCTTTCCCTGTGCACGCTGGCCCTGAGGCAGACCCGGCCCTTTGGGAAGGGGCAGGAGGGGACCGCGAACCAGCGCTGGAAAACCTCCAGCGAAATAAAAAAATGTTGCACAACTTCCTTTGCCGGTAAATCACGGAGCTGTTTCACCCCATCTCCTTCCCGCAAGTCGTTGCTGGCTCTTACATGTGATGCATCACAGCCCTTTTAATGCTCTCGAAACCTGGAAGACATCTCTGAACCCTCGGCCTTTCGTCAGAGGTCACACTTCGTTGTTCCTTGTACTCGTTTCTCTCACACAGGACATCCCGCTCTCCTCCCCACGCCTCTCCCCCACGGCTTTGTGTGTGCGCTGGACCGGGGCGAAACACCCGGAGCGCTTTGTCTGGGGAGACGTGAGGCCAGCCAGGCCGTTCCCTCTCACTCGTAACGGCCCTGACGGGCCCCAGGGCCCCTGTCAGTGCCCAAACCCCGCTCACCTGCAGCTGCAGGGCGGGACCCGGACTCGCCGAGAGCCGCCAGCAAAAGGAGCGGCACAGGCGGCGGGGACGCGCAGCCCCAGCGGCCAGCCCCAGCGCCGCCCCCGCCCCGCCGGACGCCGCCGCGTCCCGGGCCCGGCGGGGCCGCCCGCACGGAAAGGAAGTGTCCGCCGGAGCCGGGAAAGGCTCGCGGGTCCGAGCGGAAGCCCGAGCCCAGTCGAGGCCCCTCCCCGAGCGCCGGCTGAGGACGATGGGGGCGGCCGGCGGCTTGCTGTGGGCCCTGCTGGGGGCACGCTGCTGCTCCCTCCGGTAAGGAACGGCGCTGCCTGCGCTGGCGGATGGGGCCGCCTGGCGCTGCCCGGCCGAGGGGCTCCTGTGCCCGCCCGATGCCCGTTCCCGGCAGCTCCAGTCTCCCGGGCGGGCTGGGCTGGCTCCCCGGCCCAGGGGCGGTTTCGCTCCGCAGAGCGGCCCGTGGGGTTTGGGCCTCGGGAGAGGCCCCGCGGTTCCCCCAGGCCAGGCCGGCTCCGGTCACGCGTTGGGAGTCGGGATAATAAATCTCCCGGGTGCCTGCGTGGGTAAACCTGTTGTTTCTAGGGGCTTTTAAATTATGGTGCAGGAAAGGGGGGAAGCTCGTGGTGTGTGTACGTGTCCTGTCTTTTGTCCTGTCCAGTGCCGTTTCGGTTTCGGTGTGGGACATACTCGGAGCTTCTCCCTTTCCACGGGTGGACATTGAAATCTGGCAGGCTGCTCTCTGCCAAATGGGGTAGTGAAAGGGGGAAGCCAGAAACCTCTGTAATCTGCTGAGGCAGTATGAAGGGCATATCTGCATTAAATGGTGCTCCACTAAATTGTTTGGTTGTTGTTGTTTGCTTTTTTTTGACATAGTTTTTATCTTGTTTTGGTAAGATAGGATGCAGCGTACTTCCTGTGTGGGAAGTCACCATTGGATATATGACAGGTGCACAGCACTGTCTGTTAATGCCTTGAGAATGTTTGTGGATGAAGTAACTTGTGTCTTCTCTCTGTGAGTCCCACATAGTTGTCACTAGTTATGTTGGGGTTTTCTGAAGAGTGATTTTGCTCCTTAACCCAATGGTTGGCTGCTGTTGACAAGGGAAGGGGCATCTGCCCTCCTGTAAAGCTCCAGCCCCATGTCCTGCCTCCTCCTTTGCTCTACAAATGCAGTTGTAGCAGTGGTGAGCATTGGATACTGTATCTGGAGTAATAACAGCATGGGGAGTTGGCCCTCAGGAAGGTCATAGGTGTTCAGAGCACCACTGCTGCTCTCTGGGCATGGGCACATGTTCCCCTGAGTCACAGTGCCTGGAAAGAGGGAAGAAGGGACAGTTTGTGTGTGTCACAAGGCCACTGACAGAACAACAAAATGATGCTTGTTCTCTTCATGGCTGTTCTGTTCTCTTTCTTTCTTTCTGTGTTATTACTTGCTAGGTACAGAATACCTTCTCCCTGCTCCATACCTTTGAGTTTCTGTATGTCTTACCTGGATGTTAATTATGGTGGATGTTGTAAATATAGGCTTAGTTTGGTCTCTGTGTCTGCTGGTTCATTTGAGTTCCTGTATTCTGTGTGGTGGGGTTACTGGTACACTCCAAAGCTCAGCAGTCAGCTCAAGCTTATATCCCTGCAGCGACAGGACATGTTAGGAAAATTAGAGAGCAAGAGACAGAGTGATACTTCTTCTCTATCAAAGATAAGGAATTATAAAAAAAGTGTTTAAAGGTGCTAAGGGAGGGAAATACAATGAGAGAACTACCTTTCAAAAATAGGAAGGAGTTCGTTTGGAGGTGAGGGGCCATTGGGAACTGTCTGAACCTGGAGTGAGAGGAGATGGTGATGCCCCTTTAGGTAAGGACAGCTGTCACGCCTCTACACCATGTGGGAACATTTTTATGCTAGAGCAAGTCAACCTATGGAAGCAGGTTAATCTTTTTCAGGACCTGTCACGCCTCTACACCATGTGGGAACATTTTTATGCTAGAGCAAGTCAACCTATGGAAGCAGGTTAATCTTTTTCAGGACCTGTTTTTGTGGACACACTCTTAGTCTTTCTCTTAAGTAACAAGATTGAAAATGTGCTCAGTAAGAAATTTTTACTTTGCATGTATACTGAGAGTAGGATTTGTTCAGTGATGCAGCTGACTGCAAGGCCAGGTGCCCAAACCAGTAGCCCTTGTCTGTTGTGAAAGAAGGACACTGAAGCAATTAGAAAATGAGAGAACTTCAGCTGGATGCAACGGGATTTCAGTAAGGATGTTCCAAATGTCCATCAATAGTTTCTTTTAATTTTTTTGACTTCTAAATGCTGTGTTCAGAGCTCAGCAATGAATACATGTGGGTACATGTCACGCTCTGGTCCTGCCTCCCTCCGCCTCATGAGGATGAATTGTGTTCCCTGATTCATCCCCAGGGAGGGAAAGCTTGCCAAACAAAACAAGCATATCAAATAGGCAAGTAATCACTCCTTCTAGGTAGATTTACGCTTGTGTAGCATTAACAGTTGATTTCCTGGGACCCAGAAGACACTTATTATTCTACTTTGTGAAGCAGAAAGAGCTTTTAATAGATAGAAACATCTGGGGTTTGCACCTGTTGGAAGTCTTTACTGCTTTTAATTTGCCGTTAGTTTGTACTTTTAGGTGAGTGCACTTAAGAGGGAAGCTTGATAATTTTTGTGCTGATCATAAATCATGGAACAATTTATTTTAGCTGACAGCTGAAGAACTGTTCTATGTTAAACAGTTAATGTGCTCAGGCCCTTTGCCACAGTTCTCCCAGCAGATGTTCGTGCGCTGTAGCCAATATAATGGATTCCTCCGAAGAAGGCTTTTTGCTATTCAAACCAGGCAGACATAAACCTCTGAAACAATATCGTCACATGCTTTTCTTTTCTCTCCAGTTCACACTTGCTGAAGAATACAGATCTGTGAGCTAGAGGAGAAATGCCTCTGTAGCACTGTTAATGGTTAGCATTGTATATCACAAGTATTTGGGCTTTCCCCCCATACCCACTTCTAGCTTAATGTCTCAGTGTTCTTTTATACAAATCTGGAATTTACAACAGGATTTAAGTTTATTTGTTTTTAATCTAATGACACTTGTTGCTGTGGAGGTCAGTTTCTGTCTCAAGACAGACAGATGAAATGAATTCATCTCCCAGTTTTCCTAAGGTGACACTTCTTTGAGATACAAATTATGTTTGTTTTCAGTACTATGCAGCTGTAGCTGCATTTGATCTTTAGTCTGTTCATTTATCCACTGAAGTACCTGACCTTTATTAATACTTAAGGAGAGGCATATATCATAAAATTATCAGAAGTTTTAAAATTCAGATGTATTAGTAAATAACAGAAATCATGTTATGTGAGGGAGTCTAATCTTAAGAAACACCAGTATTTCCTTAACTGCACAAATTCTTTTTAAAGTACACTAGTTGGTCTCTGTGTTTACAGTTGTTTGAGAAAAAATATTTCAGGAATTGTCATATCATACCTTTATTAGTAGGGGAAATTCTAGAGTCTGCAAGGAGGGAAAGACTTTCATCTTTTTTCCATGTGCTGTTCTAATAGCTTTCCATGTAAAGTTTTACACTTTTTGGAAGGGATGTGATACAGAATCTGAAATCATTTGCCTGGGTTTCTTGCTGGTATTCTATACTTGGTGACATGAGCTGTGCAGCATTACAGTAACTAGGTTCTTGTTTTCTGGCCTGCTCTCAAGCTGCCCGTCTCTCATGGAATTAGTCATTATGTAAAATAATTAAGTGAATAAATTCTTTTTCTCCTAACAGCTCTTTCTTTTCCTAACAACTTTTTAGAGGGATGTCTGCATAAGTGGTGTTCTGAGCTTTGTTTAATTCAGAACCCCCTGGTTTCTCGCAGGTGGCCGCGGATGAGGGGATCCTGCACGCCTCTGGGAGCAGGCTGCCCCCAGTGACAAAGGATTACTGCATCATTTACAATTCTAAGTGGACATCTCTTCCAAAAAGCCTGGACAATGCTGTAAGTAGCTTGTAGTCACAGTCTCTGAGAACTAGAATGCAGTATGAATTTGGGTCAGCTATAGCTGGTGTTCAAAATGTTAAGTAGGTGCTACACTGAATATTTACCATTTTGGGTCATGCTGTCCCTTCCCTGTCACCCCTCAAAAAAAAAATTAGAGTGAGCTTTTCTATGCTTTAAAAAGATGGCTTCTAAAACTTACAAAGGGGTTCTCTCTCTGTGCTTAGAACCGGTTTTAAATGTGTTTATGTATTCGTTTGATACCGTAAATTTCTTTTCTTCAGGTGTTATCATTATGTCTGTGTTTTATATTTGGGAGTTAAAGTTCTGTTTATTTGTTTACAAAATTGATAAACTTTTGAAACAGATTTTTTTTATATTGGTTCAGCAGTTTGATGTACTGTTTACTTGTCTTCAAAACATGTGGTGTAATAGATTATCTGGAATGCATCATCATGCCTTATTTTCTTAGTGTGTTGGTGTGAGGCAGAAATTAATGTTCTTTAGGCACTCTTCATATAAATAGGAAACACTTTGTGTTTGGGAGTGGTCAAGGCACTCTGCCTTCCCTTCTGTCATTCATTCACAGAGTAACTCAATGTAAAAAAGAGTAAAAATCATTTGTCTGCCTCAGACATCTTTGCTGGGATACTTTAGTTAGTCAAGACATCCAAGTGGCTAAAGAAAATCGACAACAATTTAAACATAATTGTCAATATGAAATTTAACTTTGAAATAACGATATAATTTTTTTACTACTATTTTGTAGTAAGTAATACATTATCAGACTCAACAGCAGGTTTTGAACAAGCATTATACTTTGGAACTCTGATTGTGTTGTATCCATCAGTGCCCTTTTGGCTTGTGAAGCCTGGAAATATCACAGAGTGTACATTGGATTCCCCAGAACTGCAAGCAGGGGTTTTCCTACGTAACCAGTTTCTTATGTTTAATTTACAGGAACAACTGCTGTGAAATTGCACTTAAAAACAGCCTGATTATTTCAGTTATATGCTGCTCTAAATGTCCCTCAGTATTGCAAGCTGCAGAAACTGCTGCTGTGGTTTTATATTCCTGAATTAATGATTATTTTCTACTACACCTCTTTCTGGCAAACCTCAAGGACCATAGTAATGTACTCATCTAGGTTAGTTTGTAATATCAAATTTCCTAGCTTTGTCATGTTTCTTTTCTCTGCAGACTTTCAGGACTCTGGAAAACCTGACTTCCACAGTCCTCTGCAGTTCATCTGAAGTTCCTTCTGGCATAATGAAGGACAAAGCAGTTGTAGTGATGAGAGGAAACTGCACCTTTTTGGAGAAAGCAAGAATTGCACAAAGTTTGGGTGCTAAGATGCTGTTGATTGCCAGTAAATCCGGGCTGGTAAGTTATAACACAGTTTTCTTGTGTGGTGAAATAGTGTCTTACCTGTTTGATCCAGTGAGGTGTTGTACAGAGTTAGCTGAGAGAAGCCCAAAAGCAGAGGACCCTGGCTATGGGTGGGATTCCAGCAGGAGTCATTAACCCTCCCATAGAGTGCTGTGCTGGTGGGACTGGTGTTCTGAGACTGAGTTACCTCTGTGCAATGCTGGGTTATATCAGCTGCAAGTATCTACAACCACATTGTATTGTTATTCTCTTCCTTATAACTTCAGTCATGTTTCTGAATGCAAATACTTGTCTTTATCATTCCCTAATTTTAGTGCATTCTGAACTCCATGTAATCTTAGGTGATACTGTTTTAGACAGGTATGATAAAAATAAGCTACGAAAATGTAATCCAAATTTGAAGATAAAAGAGTATTTTGAGATATTTTCACAGATACTTCTGTTGCTTTTTTGTTCTCTATCACAGCTGCAACATTTTTGTACCAATATGTGCAATTTATGAATGTGTGATTATCATGAAAAAATCAATCTTGTTTAAGAGGTGTAGAGAATAAAAACAGTTTTGATTATCCCTTGTAATACTATAAAAGCACAAGAGCTGTATGAATCCAGATGTGTTGTTGTTATCACCTGTTTTGATTTAAGTACATCTGTCTTCATTAACCTTTTGCACAGGGTGATGAATGAGCTTTTTGTTTTTTACCTTCCTGGAAATACACTGAAATTTAAAGGATAGTCTGCTTTTAGGGATCTAACCTGCTTTGCAAATAGGCTCAACATACTTATCACTTATACTTTGCCTTTTAGTCTGCTATTTCAGACAACAAGACTGATTTTGAAGATGTGACTCTTCCAGTTGCTCTTATAAGATACAATGACATAGTAGATATGCAGCTGGTAAGTAACAGAACTTCAGCATGTTATGGTTTGTACAAACTTAGGTATTTGAACAAATAAATAAAATAGTTTCAGGTTAGATACAGATGTCTACCTGTTTTGAATGTGCATAGATACTGCTTTCAGTTTCTCAGAAGAGGATGGACATTAAATCATGGAAGTGCTGGTCTTCCTAACTCAGGTGAATGAGAGAGAATGATTGATTAGAACACTAAGAATGGGAAACACAATACTTAACTGGAGGCAAGGAAATCTTAGAGGTCTTCCTGCTAAACAAGATAAGCTGTCTTCCAGTAGACTTGTGTACAGTTACAGATCCTGAGAGACGTGAAGAGCTACAGCCTGAGAGGGCTGTTCCTTTGGAAACTACAACAGTTGAGCTTGTAGCTATGGCACAGTAGCTTTCAGGCAAGCAGCACCTTATCAAGTTGGATATTGAGGAGGGTGAAAGGGTTTTTTATCTTTGCCAGATGAGGAGCTTTCTCTTTATATGGCGTGACAGCATCTGTTAAAGTGTTAGGCAGTATAGTTTGAGTTTCTGCTCATGAGTTTATGGTGAGATGCCAAATGCTTGTCATTAAAATGAGGCACTTGTGGTGTCTGCTAAGCTTTATAAGCAGGGAAGTTTGTTTTGGGAAGTATATAGAATATTGCAGAGAGTTTTAAGGAAAACAGTATATTTTCTTCAGTGTGGCTTTTTCTGTTGTTATTGTTGTTTTAGGTTTTTTATTTAGTGTTAAATAGTTTTGCTAAGCAGGAGTTGCACATGTTTTTCTGTAGGGAGCAGAGGCTAGCTCTAACCTCTGTAGTCTTAGTTTCTTCGGATGAATTTGCAAGCTCACTTCACCATTTCTGCTCTTAATCTTCAGAGCTGCCATGGGAGATTGTCTTAGGTAAGTATGCAAACTGAAACTGCCTAGATTTATAGGACTTTTTGGTTGTTTACTGTCTGTTCCCATTGAAGATTGCTACTTGCTGAGCACTGACACAACTGAAGGTTTGTGGTGGCTGTTCTCAGTCTGCCATAGCTTTGATAAATAATGTGGATTGGTTCAGGTTGTCCTCTGTCTTCAGATTTGTTCCTTCAAGTCAAGACAAGTGTCATTTGCTTAGTTGAGTGATTTTAAAATGCCCTAGTAACATGAAAGGGAAGTGGGGCAAGGTTGGGTCCCTAATTGGTTCTCTGAGTCTTCTCTGCACCACTTTATTGCCCTGTTTTGCTCAGGGTGGTGTCATGTAGAATCACTTCTGTATAGCCATAGTAATTCCTAAAGCAACTTTGCTGGTAGATTGGTATGCCACATGATGTCTCATACTGCTGTTGAATCAGAGAGTTCATATTTGTCTTACAATGAGATAAAAGTAGTGAGGAACACAGCCCAGACTACAAGTGATCCTTTCCTAGTTCTGATCCAGTTTTTTGCCAAAGCCTTCTGTCATGTCACTGGCAGCTGTTGTTTTGAATGGTATGTCCTGCTTAGACTCTGACAACCATTGTACTCTTCCCACTACAGTTGTATTTCTGCTCTAACTCTCTTTAAGGCTTCCAGCTTTCTCCTTTTATTTAGAAGAGACAGACAGCACCAGTCTGAGGGTAACTGGTTTGTATAAGCATTCTTTTTACTTTTTCTTACAAGACTTCATCTCTGTGAGCCTTCACCATTTGAGGCAGGTCTGTCATGTGCCTTGATAGCAATAGCACAGTGTCACAGATCTAGTCAGTGGACAGCTGACAGCTCTCTTGCAGTTGTTATCTGATGCAATCTGTTTGATTGTAGTGCTCCCTGTGGAGGAAGTTGAGACTTTGCAAGTTTTTAGGGAAGAGAACAATATAGGAACAAAAGGAAACAGTTACTTTAGATTCTAATGCAAACTATACTTTGTAAGATCTATGAAACTTAAAGGAAGAACTGGATTAAGATATGTTGGAATTTAATACTAAAAATGTATGAGCCTTTAGGTTTCTTGGGGGGTTTGGCACTTTTTTGAATCTGGTTTGGTTTTTTTTTATTTTTTTACATAGAGGATGCTGTAATTTGGATAGGGTTTTTTTCTCTTTAATGTTATGTTCCACTTCATACAACTGCAGTGTTTCACTAGAATTTAATTTTCTTCCTTGTTTTCTGAACTTCCATAACTGCAGGCAAAAGAGTGATTCTGACTTTTTTTTAGCCTGCAGAAAGGTTATTATCTGTAATTAGGTAACTCAGATGCTGAAATGAATCAGCTTTCTTCCCATGTGGCCACTGCACTACTGGGCTTCCCATTCAGTCTCTCTACTTCCAGTTTGATCTTCCTGTAGCCAAACCTGCCTGGCATGTTCTTCTGCTCTCCTGCTTTTATCTTGCACGCAGACTGTAAACAAATCTGGGTTTTTTACAGCATCTCTGAAGTCTGTTCTCACTGCACGGTAACTTTAGATGTCTTGACTTCCTTTGACTGCAACAGCAAGCCTGTCTCCCCTACCACCTTCCATTTCCTGTCAAATTATCATCCATTCTATGCTTCTTAAATCTCACCTTTCAGTCAAATGGAAGCATCTTGGTTTTGCTTTCAAGATTTTTGTAGGGTTCAGTACCAGTTACATCTCAGTGTTCTCTTCCATTTTTTTCAGCATCCTTCAATTGATTGTTTTATTTACTTAGGTCTCAAATTTTATAAGTAATGTGAAATTGCTTTCTTCTCTTTTGAATCCATCTCAAATCATATTTGTGTAAAGCTAGTAAATAACTTTCTGCCACTTTGATTTTTCGCTGTGTTCTATCTGAAGCATCATGTCTGTATCTGAATGGTGAGATTTGTGGTTTCAAGAGCTAGAGGTAGATCTCTGCTGGTATTTCAGTGGACCTGTGAGTTTGTATTTCAAGTGGATTACCTTAGATATGCTTTCCTGCAAAGAAAACATCTTTGGTAGTACTTGATATATTTGGGCTAGAGGCACAACTTCTGGGAAGTGTGGAAAGAATGCAAAGAAGCACCATTTTGTCTTGTGGTATCCCTGTGTTTCCACACTGGTAGTAATAGGATTGTTTGCAAACCTGACCATCTTGAAAGATAACGTGGAAAGCATTGCTTCTTGGCAAATATATGGGATCTTTTGTACACTAAGTTGAAAACTTCCTCTCAGCATTGTCTAGATCAAGAGCAGGAAACCATGATGTACATCTTGTTGGAAAATAAGCCCTATAGTTTCTTTGTTCTCCTTATGAACCAACTTGTGTGTTATTTTTCAGACACTTGGAAATGAAGTTAATGTGACTCTGTATTCACCACCTTTGCCAGAGTTTGATTACAGCATGGTTGTCATCTTCCTAATTGCTGTGTCTACAGTGGCACTGGGAGGCTACTGGAGCGGAGTAGCAGAACTGTAAGTTTGTGAAATGGAGCTGCTTAAATTACATGAACTGCAAAGTGTGTGAAAACTGTCACTATCATCAGTGAGAAATTATTTTGCTTTATGTTGGTAGTTATAAAATTAGAAGATCCAAGTGCAATTAGCTGCTTTGCCATGAAATTTTTGAGCACTGCAACCTCTGAAAAATCACCTCAGATCTTTGAGGAGCCTTGAGTAAAAGTCCCTGAGGGATAATGCAGCTCTTAGGAGAAGGAATGAGTTAACATTTTGATGAATTACCAAGCAGTCTGTAACTGGCATCATAGGTCTCCAATATCCACAACAGAAATTAGGTATTTTCATTACACCTTTCAAGTCCAGTGATTCAAGAGGTATTTCTATAGTCGTATGTAGTGTCTACATTGGCAGGGGTCTGTACAACTGCTCCATTCCAGCTGGCAGTGCAGCACTCCTGTCCCTAGGAACACTGGGAAATGCAATTTGGTTGAGTCTGGCTGGCTCCAGATAAAGTCCAGCCTGCCTTATCTGCTTCAACTTTGTGTGTTATCTGGTGGAGCAGCAGAGCTGGGGCAGCAGCAGGTCTGGGACTAGGAAAGGGCAAGGAGGCAGCAATAGTCCTTGTGCAGGGAAAAGGAGGGAGTGGAAGTGTAGAATGTGGCAAAGACAGAGAAACAAGGTAGTAGGGGTTTGTGCCCCGTGCTGGGTGTGCAGCTTTAACAGATGCACAGAGCTGTTTTTAGTCTGGGGTTAGCTGGCTATAGCTGGCCTTTGAGAGCATGGCATTATGCTGCAGTATTCTTGGGTGCCTGTGTATGCTGAATAGGCCAGTGTGTGTTGCTACCTTCCATGTCTCAGTGGTATTCTGGTGCTTTGGTCCCCAGAACAATAGGGAGAGGATTGTATGTGATAACAACAGCTTCCTCTTTCCCACTAGTTAGGCAAATCTAGTGATTTTAAACAGATTAAAGAAGTAGAACGAGGGGAGGTGTGTATGTTTCTTTTTTTAAAGGTTGGATCTGATTATGCTTCTTTTTCACCCTGCAGTGCTACAGGGTGTGGCTGCTCTGACTGCTAAAATAACAAAATGTGATGCTGTCTGCCATATTGAAAAATACCTAGGTGTAATTTATTAAACTTGTGAAAGTGCTCTTTCATAAATCTAGGGTGAGTTTTTTTTTTTTAAAGCTGCTTATTCAAAGCATGTCTTCTGAGAAGGTGATTCATCTAACAAAGTGCCTTGCTCCTGTGGGTTTTTCTCTTTTGAAGGTGGCTGTTTGTGCTGAATTCAGCATTTTGTAGTAGGGCCTGGGATTCATCAGGAGCATGTTATCTGATGGGCAAGTTGCACTGGTGTCTGTACTAAAGAGTAGAAGGGCTATCTGCTCAAAGAACAAACACAGCAATTTAAGTCTCCTTATTTTGCATGGTGAGGTATAAATATGGAGTATGTATGTACAGAAATTTTACTCCTAGTGAAAGTCCCCAATTACACCCCCTCTCTTTCACTTACCCTTACACCTTATAATTACAGAGTAAAAGAACTAGTACATAGCCAGCTTCATTCTGCTAACATGAGTGGGTTTTACAGACACTTAATGTCTAATTGAGGTGTTAAAACAGTGTGCAATACTCATGATTTTGATTTATTGTAGACATATTTATCAAATTGTCTACATTTAGCCCAAGAAATTTTGTAGGCAGAGGTCATGCCCTAATGGAGCTGAGTGTGTGCATCCTGGAAAGGAGTTTAAGAGTATTGGACTACTTTTCTTCATACAGATCAGGGTTTTGACTGGGGGATGCTCCTTAGAGTTGGCAATCACCACATAATTGGAAAGGAGTGCAGTTAAGAATCTTTTCCTTGTGATCTATGCTAGGCTGGAAGTGCATATCTTCATCAAAAATTGAGAGAAACTCAAACAGCAAGCATGCCATTTTTTCTGTGGTTTTAAGTCTAATAATAGTTTGAAGGATTAAACTGGAACACTGTCAGTCTAAATGCTCTACAGCCAACAATTATGATCATAGTAAAAGATTTTCATAATCTGCCATTTGAGGTAAATGTGTTTGTCATTTTCTTAAAACAGGGAGAATCTGAAAGCAATAGCAAGTCCAGGGGAGAGAGAAACCAGACGGAAGAAGGAGGAAAATGTTACCTTCACCCCTGTAACAGTTATCTTGTTTGTTGCCATCTGTTGTGTCATGCTGGTCTTACTTTATTTCTTCTACAAGTGGTTAGGTAAGAAACAATGAATAATCTCATTTGACTTATTTTTTTTATGTGATCTTATTAGGTGTCTAAGTCTGAAAGTAGATTTCTAAACTGGAATGAATGTAATTTTTTTAATTGTTCTCTCCATGTGTGAGTTGAAGGTTAAAAAGATGCAATTGCTACTTAAAGGAGAGAAGCTTTCTTCAACTGTCTTGCAAAGACTGTCTTAACAATGCTTATTCTGAATGAAGTGATGGGGAGAAGAAGTGACTAGCAACGAGTAAAAAAACTGTGTGATTTATGTCAACGTTCTTGGGAGGATGGCAATGACAACTTGTTAGTGTTTAGAGTTTGCTTGATGAGAATGTTTTTTAGTAGCTGGGATTTGGTGTTTGGTTTTAGTTTTTTGTAGTGAAGATCTGGGTAGAAAGCAATTTTGATACCTCTAAGTCAAGTTTTTGTTTGATGAGAACTTTGTCATGGCAGAGACACTCAGAATTGAGCACTTTCTGTCATCAGCTGACTACAGTCTCAGTGACTGTATCAAGCACTGCTATAGCTGTTAACAGTTTATATCATGAAATCCTAGAATCCTCAAGGTTGGAAGAGATGTTCAAATGATCCAGTCCAATGATCCACCCAGCACTACCACCGTAACCCCTAAACCATATCACCCAGCACTAGGTCCAGACACCTCTTGAACACAAAATATCAAATGTGTGTTGTGTTTGCTTCCTGTTTGTTATTTTTTGTCACTGATTCCCATCTTCGTTCTTTTTATTTAGTGTATGTTATAATATCAGTCTTCTGCTTGGCCTCTGCGATGAGTCTGTACAACTGTCTGGCAGCATTAGTAGGAGAAATCCCATTTGGGCAGTGCAGGTATTGTTCACCTTCAGTTATTATGAGTGTGAGGTTTCCTTTGCATATCTTCTGCTTGCTACTCAATGTGGCGTGAAAATATGAGTTTGACAAAGTATTTCCTGTATGGTTTAGTGCGTGGCATAGTTACAAAAGAAAACTACAAGCTGCTTTAATAGATATTAAAGGTATCTGTTGCATAATCAACAGTTAAAATAGTTGTGGGAGATTTTCTGCATTACCTTCATTGGAAAGCATTGCTGTAGTCAAGTTTGAAAGGCTCTGCTTGGCTGTCTGAGCTTGGTTTTACCAAATTCTGATTGCCTGTCGTGTGCTCACTTTGTTCATCAAGGGGGGATCCTGCACATTTGATCCTGTTTTGAACAAGTACTACCTTGTAGACAATAGAGGGTTTTTTCCCTCATATTACTCTATACTGTACCTGTGAAATGCCAAGTATTAACTTTATTGCAAAGGCAACACATTGCTCATACCATCCATGTTGGAAGGCAGCAGTTACAGTCCTGACTTGGGTGGTGTGTTGTCAGTGTACAGACAGCTTCTTTTTACTACTCTGGGTTAAATATCCTGCAGTTATTAGTGAGTATGGGAGTGCCCCTGTTTTCCTCTCTTGTATTTTCACTTCAAAAATCCTGAATGTTTAATGCAACAAATGATTCTTTTTCCCCAAAAGAATGATGCTTATGAACTTGGAATCATGGAATTCTGTTTACATGTTCCTTAGTGCAGGATATTTGTGCCAGGTGATCCAGTAGCCCATCAAAGGTAGAGATCAGGTAGAAAAGACAGCAGGTTTTGTGTAAGCTGCAGGACAGGCATTACTTCTGTCAGTTAATATCAGTTCAAGAACTGTCCCAGACAACTGGAAGCAGATATTGGCTCACAATTTTGCAATGCATAGTTACCCCATTTTAAATTTTCTATTAATGTGTCCTAAAACTGATTTTACTCACCACCACCCTTTTGTGCAATCATGACATGGCTGTCTCTCACTGACAGTTCAGTTAACTGACAGAAATGGATTTAACAAACTCAACCTGCTTGCTGCCTTCTCTGGATGTGTTTGCTAAAATGAGGACAGGCCATCAAAGCCCCACTTGGCTGATTTTTAGTGTAGTCCAGAAAAGGATTGGTGCTGCAGTTGCAAGAATAATGTCACTTTAGTCTGGACAGAACAGCTGTGCAAAGGAGAAGCTTTTGGGATGAGAACAGCTGGTCAGCTTAAGGAAATGTGATAGAACAGGCATATGTCTTGGCTGTTGCAGGCTTTCTCTTTTAATTTAATTATTTTCTTTTAGGATTACGTGTTGTAACAAAACCATTGAAGTGAGGCTTATTTTTCTTGCTGTGTTCTGCACAGCAGCAGCTGTTGTCTGGGCAGTGTTTCGAAATGAAGACAGGTAAGTGGTGCATTCTAACTTCAGAGTAATATGAATAATTGGCATTAATGAACTTCCCATCCTACCACTAATCCTGGAGTGTAGCATCCTTCTAAACTCCAGTGCCAATTTCAAAAAAGTCATGAAAGTACTTATGAAGCTTAACAAGCCTGGGAGTAATAGAGAACAAAGCTATGCAAATGAACTGTGTGGTAATTTGAAGTTACAAAAAAACCTGTGAAGATGAGGAAGAACTAGCTTGATTGCTGAGGATTGCCCCAGAAGGAAAAGGTGCAGAAGAACATAGGGACCTGAGGTCCTGTGCTTCCTATGGGCCTGTAGAAGCACAGGACCACAAGTACACAAGTATTGCAGTACATCCCAAGTAGCATCTTAAGCCAGATGCTCAGTAGGGCTCCCAATCAAGTGAGCAATCACACCAGTGGACACCAAGGCCCTCTTCTAGCCCATGTTCAACTAATTTTCTCTTTATAACATTGATGAAGAAAACTGTTAGGGTACAATTCCAGCTGAAAACCAAGCCCCCCACAGCTGTTGGCTTAGTCCACCCCCAGTGGGATGGGGGAGAGAATCAGAAGGGTAAAAGTGAGAAAACTCATGGGTTGAGAAAAAGACAGTTTAATAGGCAATAGTTAAATCAGAAGCTGCACATGCAAGCAGAGCAAAACAAGTAACAACCTGTAAAAATGTATTTTTATTTTTAGGTGGGCTTGGATTTTGCAAGATATTTTGGGAGTTGCCTTCTGCCTAAACTTCATTAAAACACTGAAAATGCCCAACTTTAAGGTACTGTAAGTTGCTTACCTTAACATAGTATTCTACTGCTGTGAATCTGGAAGTTTATTGTCAGGAAATAGATTTTCAACACTCAAGAAATCTATATTAAAAAATGTGATCTTTACAATTTTTAATAATTATTAAAAGACACTAACCCTATTTTAAGTGTTATGCCAGATTAAAAAGCATGGCATGGGGTGGGGTTGGGTTGGGTTGGTTTTTACATGGTGGCACAGTAGTGGTACCAGAATCCAGCTATGTAATCCTTGAAAACCCACAGTAATATTTTCTTCTCTTTTTTTTGTTTTTGCCAGTCCTGTGTAATACTTCTAGGCCTTCTGCTTCTATATGATGTGTTTTTTGTCTTCATAACACCATTTATCACTAAGGTATGTCTGTGAATTTATCTTAACAAAAATGTTTGGTTACTGGGGCAGTGCTTTTGTCCAACAGGTCAGTGTTTTCAGAATTCTCAAGAAGGAAAAGCTGACTTTCTTTTCTTTTTTACCCATTTAAAACAACAATGGCCTAAATTTTTATGGCAATCACATGGCCAAAAGTAAACTGTCCCCAGTTGAGGGACAGTGTGATGATGAGAAATTGCTGCCCTCCAGTTTTTTTCCTTCTTTTGCTTTAAACACCTGTATATTGGAAAATGCTCTAGTATTTTCTGCCATGCTCACTTGCAGTGTAGTATGAATTCTGTGCAAGCATCACCTGCTCTTGTTTTGAAGCAGAAAAGCTCATGGCAGAAAAAGCTGACATGTTTTTATCTAAACTTCCAGCTACATCTAGTGGACTTGTAGTTTGGGGCTTTTTTTAACAGTGGTTTTAGGCTGGACTACATGATTTTTATTGTATAATACTGTACAGTACTCGTGCATTTGCTTTGATGTTCAGGATTTTTCCAATCCTGAATTGTAGGTGGAGGTACAAGCAGTTTTTGTAAATGTGGTATGAAAATTTTGATGCATTAAACCACTAACTTTTGGAAAAATAACTGTAATTTCAGAATGGGGCAAGTATAATGGTTGAAGTTGCAGCTGGTCCCTTTGGAAACAGTGAAAAGGTATGAAAAGTCATTTTAACACGTGCAGCATAAAAATACTGACTCTGCGTAGCTAATTCATAGTGCGCTTTTTGGCATAACTTTCTCACAAAATACAGCAGCTTCTGCTATTTTCTTATAAGTATTAAATTCCTGTTGACTTGGGTTTGATCCTAGAGTGATGGAAACTTGGTGGAAGTCCCTACTGAACGCTCAGCTCCCCATGAGAAAGTAAGGATTGTATTTCAGATACTGGATTTTTAAATTATTCCCTCTGAAAAGACTATTCTTTTGGGGAAAACCTGACTGTCCAAATTTCTCTTCAGGGCCTGGATATCATTGATCAGTATTCTATAGTTAGGTTAATAATCCAGATTTGTTACTCCGATTACATGGTTAAATATTGTTTTAACTTCTTTTTTTTTTGGTCTGTATATTATTTGTAAATCTGAAATTCCAGCTTACCTGTTGCCTTAAGCTTTATCTATTTTCTGTGTTGGTTTCTGGTTTTTACTTTAGGTTCGACCTATTTTAAAGTTCTGCATTAACAATAAGTTAATTATATTTAAACTGTTTATTAAATTAAGCAACCAAAAATCCAAAACACCAGGATGCTTTAGATGAGATTTATATGGCTTCTGAAATAATGTTTTCCAGTTACCTGTGGTTATTAGAGTGCCTAGACTTGAACACTCTGCATCGACACTGTGTGACTTGCCATTTTCATTGCTGGGTTTTGGAGACATTATTGTCCCAGGTGAGCAAAGGTTTTGGTAATTGTAACTTCAGGTTAAATATTTTGGGTTTGATTCTCAACTGACTTACAGTAGAGCTTATTCACAGAGTAATTACTAAATCAAATGCTGCAGTTTGCCTTGATCTGTCAGTGCAGAATACAACAAAAGCCACAATAGAAGAAAGCTTGGTGTGTTGCAGAACACTTTAACTGTGACAGGTTTTTTCTATTGCGCTGGATTGTGTAAATACAAGTCACATGGATAAATCCAGTTGTCAGTATTAACTAAATTTCATCCAAATCTCACAGAAAGTAGGTATTCTGTGACTTATGGGATTTTTGTATCCAAGACTACATAATTAGAGGTGAAGTAACAGAAAATGTATTGCCCAGTTTTCCCAACTTTGTCAGAAGAGCTGAATTTTGCCATAGTTGGAGTGTTGAGCAAACTACTTAAGCACGTGTAGGCAAAATTGCTGAATGTTAAGTGTGAGCATTAGAATCCTGATGAAGAAAAGTATTAAAAATAGGTTGTTACTCTTCTGTGTTAGAAAACTGAAAACAGCCTAAAATAGCATAATTACTGAAAATGTAATTAACTTGCTGAAAAAACAAACCCTTTTAATATCGAGCTCACTTGGCTCATATTTCCAGTATGGTTTTGAATTCCTGGGCTTACTGTAGGATTTCTTAAACTGGTCCTTGGCTTTCCAGAAATAAATGGGAAGAAGATAACATACAGTAGTGGGAAGTCTTACTATAAATTTTTTTATGCTGCTTTCATTTGGAGATTGGGGAGAAGAAAATTCATGGCCAGACATTTCATTAATCCTTTTCCTTTTTAATTTTTTTTTTCCTTCAAGGGCTTCTGGTTGCCTATTGCCGAAGATTTGATGTTCAAACAAGTTCGTCTTCTGTATACTACATTTCCTGCACAATAGGTAAATCATGTGATATTTCAGTGTTGTTGGTCTTCATAATAGCTTTGTTTAAATGTCAGAACTAGGTAGTTTTCTTCAGTTTAAAGTTCAATGTTGTCAAGAATCTCTTTATAAAATATAAATATATATCTCTTTTTAGTGTGCCTGCTAATATTTGAAGTGACTATTCTTAAAGGTAGTCAGTTGCTTTGAGAAATCTTGCAAATGCAGAGCAACCAGTTGTCTGTCTTCAGTTATATTAACAAGGAAGATACTACTTTAAAAAAAATAATTCTGGCTTATCTGACTTAATCTAAAAATTCTCCTGTTCTTGATTGTGTCTGTATAAATATCTTTTTATAGCTTATGCTGTTGGTATGGTGCTGACTTTTGTTGTTCTGGCACTAATGAAGATGGGACAACCTGCCCTTCTCTATCTTGTACCATGTACACTCATCACCAGCTCACTTGTTGCCTGGAGGCGCAAAGAGATGAAGAAGTTTTGGAAAGGAAGCAGTTACCAGGTAGGCTGGATGCCTTGGGTTAGTTCCTTTGAGTATATGCTTCTTTGAGTACTTGGTAATAAATCACCTGCAGTCCCATTTTTGCTGGTCTTCCTGTGATCTTTTGGAACTAATAAGGAAAAGCAGTTTTTACTCTTAGAAAATCTTAGTCTAGGAGTTGACATGGAGAACAGAGCTTAAGGGAGATGAAATAGCTGGTTCAGTACTTAGGGAGGAAAAGTAGTTTGTTCTATTTTCATAAATCTGTTCTCATAATTTGACATTCCTCATCGATCATCTTGATATAGTATGACATGAGTCACTGAACTAAGCATGCAGACTCCAGTCTGCACTACTCCTGTATCAGAGACAGTTCCAAAAAGGTTGGTGATCAACTAGAATTTTAGAAACTTTCCATGCATCACTGATGTCCTGCACTGTCAGGATTGTACCGAGCACTCAGCAACAAAATAACTGGGTGGTTACATAAGTGTTTCCTGTCACAGCACACACTGTGGGCACACTGCCTTGGGCATTCTGCATTTCCCCCTTGGTTAGGTCTGACACTACCCAGGAATTGCACTCCTTAAAATCCCACCTGTTGTCTGTTGCCATGTGCACATTTCCCTGCTGGAACTTGCTGTAGTAGCTGAGTGTGCCAGTAGCCCTTGTGAGCTGGCACTGATCATAGGGCAGACCAATCTCAGATTACTCCACATTTTGCTTGAGACCTAAAGTCCAATATGGTGTGAGTTCAGACACTCACCTGTGTCTAGGCTGTGTTGAACTCTGAGATTGGGTAGTTTCTTGTGGGGGAAGGTGGGTGTCAGGTTGATGGAAAGGAGCAGCTCCTGCTTTTTCAACTTCTGGATTGCAAGGTTTAAGTGGGTTAGTGGAAATCAAGGGTAATTCTTGTAAATGTAAAACTACAGGCAGGCAGCTCCTATAGTATTACAGCTAAACACTGCAGCTGAACCTTTTGTTCATCTAACCAGTATTGTACACCTGCTTCAGCTGGAGGTTGGCTAGGTGTGAAATTACTCCGGAGAGTTTCAGCTTTAACTAAATACCCTGTCTTTTTGTCTACAAAAGCACCTTTTCTCCTTTCTGAGGTCCAGTGAATAGAAATGTTCCTCTGTAGGTCTAAATGAATTTGGCTTAGTGTCCATTTGTATATAAATTGGTGACTGTTTGCTATCCTAAAATGAACAGCATCACATATATGAAGCCCAGTAGCTCTGGGTTTGTTGGGGGCAAAATGCTTTGCAATTTATTTTCTTCACTTGAGTTCTGAGTAAGACTGGCCTAAGTAAATTTGGCAGCTCTCCTTAGCGACAAAAATTTCTTGTACTTCTTGTAGCAAAACTCATACTTGAAAGAATTATGTTGCCATAGTAGTTATTTCGTGTCCTTTCAACTGGTTTCTTGAAGGATTAAAACTACTCTGAACTTCAGCTTGTTTTGAGGTCAGATGACTTCCATTTCTAGCATGATTTAAAATGTTGATTTCAACCCCCACTCCACCACCCCAAGTAGACTTGTCTGTGATTGAGCACCTCTGTGTAACTTTGCTAACTCCTATTTTTCTATAACTATCTGAAGAATATTTTTATATTAATTTTTCTTCCCAGAGGGTGTTATTCAAGTTGCACTCTGGAAATGCTGCAGTGTTGATCTTTTCATTTGATGTTCTCCTCACCTAAAGCTGTATTTTGAACTGTCTTTACTGCACTTACAAACAAACATGCCAAAACTCCAAACAAACAAACAAAACCCCAAACCACCCCAACCCACACAGGCCTGGGGTTGACATGTCCAGTTTTCAGTGCTCAGTCTAAGGAGGAAGATAGAGAAAGGTGTCAGAAGACTTTTTGGCTACAGCTGTGGTGATTTTGCCTTGGGGAGAGGTGCCCCATTGACAAGGGTAGTCAGACTTGTGTAGGGGTTTGCTTTGTCCTCATGGGAGCAGAGAAACCTTGCACAGTTGTTAGAGCAAAATGTCCTAAGAATAGGGGTAGAAGAGCATGTACAGTGCATCAGGTGACTAAACTTCATGATAGTTCATTAGTTAGCTTTTTTGAGTTTTGGGTTTTTCTGATTTTTGTTGGTTTTGTTGCATATGGTTTTAATAATTGAATGAATTTTATTTAGGTATCGGACTCGTCCAGGACGCCTTTGCTACAAGGTGTGATTATGGTCTTCTTTTAATGCAACTTTCTTAATCATCTTGTGGTTTCTTTTTTCCTTTTTTTCCCCTCTGCTTCCTCTTTTCAGTCTTTTTTGCATCTACTTTTTAATTTCTCTGAATAGCTCAATATAAGGGGATAGAACTGAAGACAAAATATAAATCTGTCATCGCACTTGAGTGTTTTGGGTTTTTTATTTTTTTAAAGGAATACAGGAAAATGTAATTAAGTAGCAACAGAGCCATGATTCCTAAGCCTGAAGGCAGGCTTCCTATGCTTCTCTGCTTTCTAACTTCCCAAATCCTTAGGAGTGTCTTAAAATATTTACAACTGATGTTATTTTCTCTTCTGTTACCTATATTGAAGTCCTTCACCTGATTTTTCTATGTCAGTGCATTGACATGAAAACCTGCTTAGTGCTAAACAAAAATTGTCATAGTCTGTTATAATGCTGAGCATGATAAATTTGCCTTTAGTAATTGCACCTACTGTCCCTCTGTCACTGACTGCTGCACAGTGTCCTTTACCCCGTCCTGCCTGCACTGCTTGCAGTGGGAGCCGGGATTCAGACCAGCTTTTGTGGTCTTGCCGCTGTGCAGCGTCTGGACTGCAGTGAGGTTTGACCTTTCTTGGCTGTAGCTCATGACTGCTAACACTGATGGTATTTATTTTTACTGTCCACATAGCTTGGAGAGAGCAGTGCAAGCTTTCAAATTTCAGCTTCATGTGGAATTTAAATATAATCTTGAATTATAGTTGCTGGTCTGGAGTTATACATCTATTTATAAAGCGTAGGGTGTCTGCTCTGTACACTGAAGACAATTTGAGATGGTGAACTCTCCCTGACTGTGTCTGAAATTCTCAATTAAAAAGTACTTCTCGTTAGCTTCTTTCTTCTAATAAAGAGAACTTTAACAATGTAAGTCTCATTAAAAAGCCTTAATAATAAAGAAATTAGATATAAACTGAAGATGATATTAGAAAGTGGGAGGGGTTGAGTGCAAATTAGAAGCAGATGGTGAGACTGTATTTTTATAGCTTAAAACTATTCTGTCCTGCTCTGTGCACTCAAGTTCTTGGATAGGTTTGTTAAAACCACTTTTTCAGTTTCTGCTTTATACATATGACAAATACTTGACTCCTCAAGATAGCTCTGAGCTCCCATAATTCATAGCTGAGATCATTTGTTTCTGTGTAATGATGCAGTCTGAAATTCTAGTTATGCTCTGTGTGGCTTTTTTATGGAGTAGTCTTGAGCTGTAATGAGTTGCTGCACAGGAAAACATTTTAACTATTCTGAAGCACAGGCACAGGCATTTCTTGGGAGAGTAATGTACCGACTTTCCTGCCACCTAAATAGGCAGTATTGCTGCTGTGGAATGTATAATAAAGGTTTTTCTGTGTTTTCTGGATTGCTTATACTCCTCATGCATGCCTGCATGATAAACTAATTTCATACTTATTTTCCAGTTATTAATTTAAAATACTAGTTTTTTTGCATCAGTACAAGCTATGAAATACTTTTAGTAGTAACGTGAAAAATCTAATGGACAAATGCAACTTTGAAATTTTCTACATAGGACAGTTGCAACTTCTAAGAGTCTGTCAGTTTTAAGTGCTCGGCACTTCTTATCTCTGTTTGAAGTAATAAATCAACAGATTTGGCACTGGCATGTTACACAGCATGCACCTGCAGTTTAGTTCCATCATTTTTATAATCACATTTTTAGAAACTCACAGATTCATCATACCTGTGAGTTGTTAAGAATTCTGTGAATGCAACATCATCCAAGTGAATCTTGCAGGCAAGTGTGTCTTAGGTACTGTGTAGTCTTACAGGGAGGAGTTGGTACTGCCATTTCTAGTTTGGCTCTGTGGGAGTGCTTTTTTTGGGGTGAGTTTGCTGGGTTTAGTTTTTAATTGTTCACCATGTTAGGAGATAGGTTAAACATAAATGTATTTCAGTTACAAAGCTGTCTTAACACCTCCCCCTTAAAAACTGTCAGGAATTCAGATGTGGGAGCAGAGCTTCTAAAATCTCTTCCACTTTTAAACGTGTTCACCAGCTCTCCACAATGTCAGATTGCTTTGACTCTTTTGAGGGTTAAAACAACAACTTTGTCCAGGATTGTATCGAGGTACCTTCATTTTGCTGCTGGTTGTCATAAAGATTCCTGCAACTTCTGCTGAGGCTTTGAGGATGGAGTTGTGCTGAGAGAATCTACAATGGAGATACATGTGTGGGAAAAGCTGCTTAATGCGATGTCAGACTTCTGGAGAGACACCTGTTGTCCCCAGCTTCAAGTTATGGGCTCTCCTTCAATGTGGAAGAGAGATTAGAAATGGGGTGGGGTGGCTTTTTTAACTTTGTAACATTTATATAAAAAGAAAACAAACAAAAAAACCCCATCAAAACATCCTTGATGCTTTACTGGGCCTTTTAAAGGTTTTTTCAGGTTTTTAAAAGTTAACTTAAAAATCTGATTATTAAGCTTAGAACTTAAAATTTAAATACAGGTGCTGTCTCCAGCATTTGTACAAAAAAGTACTTTTTTTGCTACTTCCAGTGTTGTAGGATTAAGAAAAGAACCTTTGACTATGGAATACACCGAATTGTTGCAAATAGGGGTGACTCTTAACTCTAGAAGCATCTTGTCTCTGCTGACCAAAATTGCCTTCTCTCTGCCAGCTGTTAGATGATCTTCCCTGGGATGAAGGAGGATATATGGCATGACTTGATGTAATATGGCACTGTGAGGGGAGGTTGTTCTTGTTTTATCCTGGAAACAAATACTTCAGATTTCATTCCAAGGGATGGTTTGAGTTCTGTAATTGTAGGGAGTGTTTTGCTTTGGGTGACTTTTGATGTGGATTTTTGGTTACAGTGCAGGGGGGAAAGTGAATATACTGAAATGAATGCAAAATTGTCATTGTCACAGGAGCTGGGTGTTCACTGCTGGACTGAGTGTGTGCTGTTGCTGTAACTCAGTTCTTAGGTCTACTGGCAAGACTGGTGCCTGCCTTTATTCTTATTGTCTTAATTCTGACACACAAAGAAAGAGTTGTGAAAGACCTTTTCTGGTCTGAGTCAAATTGATATTGTGGCCCCTAGGCTCTCCTGAGCATTACCCAAATCCCACTGACTTGTTTTTTGGAACTGTCAGCTTACTGTACAGCATGTTGGTGTGGCTGGACTGTGAAACAGCTTGTTTAAGCAAACCTGCTTTTGATAAGGTGTATTTGTGTGCCTTTCAATGAAACAATTCTGTTGGCATAAAAGAAGGAATGGCACAGAGATGGGTCACAGCTGGAGAAGAAGAGAGAAGTTAATGGAACTTGACTCTCTGATATAACATAGAATTATATCACACTAAAATGTGTACAGCACAACAGTGTCAGAGCCTGTTGCCAAGGATTCTCCAGTGGGTGCTAGTAAACAAGGAACCTATTGTGTGGAAATCTGCCCAGCTTAGATCAGAACCCACACAGTGAGCAGCTGTTTTACAGGAAGACAGGGAGAATTCTCACTCCTGGGCTGGTTATGCCACTAAGGAAGAACGTCCGTGTGGTTTTCTACCTTTTGATGCTGAATGCATTATCCCTTGTCCTAATAATCCTGCCACGCTGGGCACATGAGCTCCTTGACACTTTGTTTTTCAGCATTGGTTGTGCTACTTGTGTATCTTCTATCTATGGTTGTCAGCTACCAAAACTGTCCAGTTCTTGGCCTCTTGTTAATTATGTTTAATTCTGAAGCCCTCAAACTGATGGTCTTGGTTTGTCTCACTAACAAATGTGTACTTTACCTGTGTAATACATTCAATGACTTTTCCCAAGGGGAAAACCAGAGCCTTCATTGCCCTCTAGCAGTACAGCAGTGGATAGGGAAATGGGGCTTTTTAGTTGGGACAAGTACAAATTTGTCTTGTGTTATTCAAGTGATCTAATCAGTTACATTAATTGGAAAGTATAATCAGTCTACATAATAATCTGGTTTAGATTCTCATCTGTTGCAGGACTTTACAGTTCCATTTCCCTTATCCTCTTTAAAATAGAAGGAAAATTTACAAAGAGCTGTTACCAATAGTTAGTTTTTACTAATGATAATAAGTAGCCTTTACAGCCGTGAAAAGAGAAAGCCACTTTTTTCTGTTCAAGCTGTTGCTTGCTACCTGTAAATGTCAGGTTAGATCCTAGAGTCTACTTCCAGTTCTGAAAACTGTGTCTTTGAAAAATTTGCTTAAACCCAATTGTTTTTTTTGTTCTTTGTATTTAATAATCAAGATACTTCTGACTCATAAGTTTAATTTCTTGTAGAGGACTTGAGTCCTTGGTTGGAGAATGCTTTTGTAGTGGAAAGCATTAGCTAATGGAGCTTTGATTATTTAGCTTGAATACTTCTTTGATCTATAGAGGACTTCCTATCTGTATGCTGCTAAAATGTACTCTAACAAATGTTTAATTATATCTCTCTTAGCTAACAAATACTTCAGATCAATGGGGGGAAAGCAATATTTCTTTATAAAGAGCCATCTCTTTTCCTTTCTTTTTTCTTTTTTACATTTAGATGATGGAACACCTGGATTACACAGGAAATGAAGAAAGCACAGTATCGGCCCCTGAACAACCTGGAGGACAATAACATATGGGATCCTGATTCAAAATGGCATTTGAATTTTCAACAACTCAATTACACTAAATTTGGTGAAATTTTACAATAGAGTGTTTCCCACTCTGTGTAAAAGGGTTTTTTATTCCTGCACCTATATTTTTATGGAAAATATTGTTAACGACTTAAAAGTAATCAAAATAGACTTGCATTTTTACAGCCAAACCATAGCTAGTAAAACTGTGCCTTATTTCAATTTAAATAAAAGGATATTTTCTATGCAATTTTCCAACTGTGTTTCTATACAGTATATTTTTGTACAAGTTGCTTGCCCATATTGGTTTGATGCCTGAACTGGTTTTTTAAAACTTTGATTGACTAGTCGAGTTTCTTTAAAAGAAAACACAGTACCTTTCCTAGGATTTCCTTCCAGATTTTGAATGCAACGTTGGATTGTAATGCAGCTATAGCAACTGAGGAATGAAAGTATAGTTCCATTACTACAAGTAATTCAGTAAACAGTGTGTGTGTGTCTATGTACGTTGTAAGCCATAAAATCAATAACAGGGCAAATTTAGTGTGGGGTTGTGAGCTCTTCCTCCCTCCCCCCCCGTTGTATCACTGGCTTATGCCTTAACTGTGAAAATTGCTAAGCTTGGGTGCAAGTCTTTGGATTGTATACATCACCAAACATTTAAAAAAAAAAATAAAAGGGGGGGGAAAAGGTACTTACACAATGATCCTGAAAAATTCTGTGCAGCTGCAGTGGTTGACAAACAAGATGGTGCAAAAGGCAAGAGGTTTTTTGCTCAATAAATGCTGTTTTGGGGTGTGGTGTGAAATGTTAACTCTGGCCTGGTTCTTCTACTGGTTAAGAGTAGGTCTGTACTAGGTCTCTATTTGTGGTCTTCATTTGGCTGTGGATCAATTCAAAGGGATGGGGGAAAACAGGACAGATTTTTTTTTTTTTTTTTACCTTTTGCATCTGCACCATACTTTTTTAACTGTTTTTGAAAATTCTTTGCAATTGATAGACAAACCAGGTTTGAATAGTGCTAGTAGTGCCTGTGTTAGTTAAAGCCAATGCATGTGTTTAACTTGTTTAATGTTAATTTGTTTTAGCTCTTAAAGACTTGGAAAAGGATAAATAGTTTAAATCATTATTTGCATTTAGAAGAGTTTGTTTGACACTTTTTCTTTTTTCAGGAAACTGCAAATTGAGGGGGATTAGGCATAAAAAATTTGTGTAGCTGTAATGCTAACACCTCACACCAAAGAAAACTGGAGAAGGCAACAACAGGAGACCATTGAGTTCACTTAGTGCTCATGTCAGGTAGCTGTTAAAGCATTTTTCCTATTCTTTGAATGAATGTCATTCCTATAGCCAGCACAAGTTCAAGAACCCTGGGAAAACAACCGAGTAAGCACATGCTGGGCAGGGGCAGTGAAGACTTTTCCTGCAGTGCCTCATGCGAGTGCCTCCCTGTTTGTCTGAAGGTCACCTCTGGACATAAGATATTAGGAAGAAGTTCTTTACAGAGGGGGTAATCAGACATTGGACTGGGCTGCCCAGGGAAGTGGTGGATTCTCTGTTCCTGGAGGTTTTTAAGACGAGACTGGATGTGGCACTTAGTGCCATGGCCTAGTAACCACGGCAGTGGTGGATCAAGGGTTGGACTTGATCTCAGAGGTCCCTTCCAACCCGGCTGATTCTCTGATTCACAGTTAGTTTGGGGCGTGTTGGCTCAGGAAAACTTACCCAGATTAAATCTGGCTTAGCTAGATTTACTGTGACAGTATGCTAATTAAGGCAATTGTAAATCTATATCGGCAGTTAACAAAGGCTTACTGCAAATTCATTCGCAGATTTATGTGATTTATATCAACTTTAAACTTTGGTTTGCAAGAGGGAGGAGCAGCCAGACTGACAGTCTGGATGTCAGTTCTTGCCATTCACAGGGATTGACCGTGGTGCTTGATACGGGTAAGGTAAACACCTTGTTTGCAACTTCCCTAAGGAAACAGGATTTACAAGCAGGTTTGGTATGCTAGCAGTTCCCCTCCTTGACTTGAGCTTGAACTGACAGCCTCAGAATGCAATGGTCATCTTCAGTTTTTATTTGACTGGCATTTCATAAATTACAGCATACCTCAGTGTTCCAATAGCAGACTGAAAATGTGTCTTCTGATGTGTTGTCGTGCTCTTTGACAGGCCCAGTATCTGCCAAAGTTCAGTGATTTTGAAGAAGTTTCTGAAAATTTCTGAAGCAGATAAAGAAGTCATAACTCATTCAGAAGCTTCACAAACCTATGTTATATGACTTCTTTGTCTCTTTTGAAATCTTCTGCATGGAGGATTTACTAAATTTTCAACTATAAATGATAATGGAATTAGTATAAAAAAAGACCTTTGGCAATGTAAGTGTATTCAGCAGCTGGCTGTGGAACCTGTGTCTTGTTCTGTGCCTAATAATGCTCCATGCCTGATCATGCCTGAGGTTTCACACACGTGCTGCAGTTTAATGGGGTGTAAACTAACTTTTTCCTTTCAAATGCTTAGGTGCTTTGTTTACAGAAATTAAGAATGGAGTTTAAAATTTTATATAAATAGTAGGTTAGTATTGACTACTGAAATGAGGTTTTATAAGTTCAACAGAACTGATTGCAACACTTCTAGCAATTTTGAATGTTTTTAATATTAAATTTGGTTGAGCTAAACACTGTTAAAAGCCTTGTTAGTCATACTTTAGTAGAAAAATCTTACTACCTTTTCATTGTATGTTTACTGACAACAGCCCCCTTCCTTATGACTCTTAAGTTATCACCTTAAGAATGTTATTAATAAATGTTACTTGGAAAAAAGATAGTTGAGTAATTGCTTTGTTCTAACTCATCTTTTTCTTACTGTGAATGTTCATGGCAAAACAGTTACCACTTCATAATACCAAGTAAATTAAAAATCTGTGATGCAGCCCCATAAATGTGTAGTTGCGGTTTTTATCTGTGTATCCAAGTTATGAATCTGTAGGTATCTGTGTGATAGGTTTGGTGGATTCCTTTTCTCTATATTTTTAATTTTCTTCTGGGGTGAAGAGCAGGGAACTGAAGTCTATGAACTAACCTACATCTGTTGGACTGGTCTGATCAGGAAGTGCTCGTTGCACAGCTGTTAGTCATGAGCTCTGGGAAAGCACACCTGACAAAAGTGAGTGAGAAATTTATTTAACACGTGCAAACTTCCTGATGGTAACAAGCTGCTTGCACTCAGCCCAGGAAATAGTGCTGCAGAAGTATTTTCAGCGGAAGGTGCTCAGCCTTTGACACGAGGGCAAGAAACAGCCACACCTCGGACATGAAACCCAGGCTGGGTTGGAAATGTTGGCAGGGAAAAAGAAAAAAAGTCACTGAACCTGAATAGACTCAGTATGTGATCCTTGAGACATCCCTACAGCCCTGTGATAGTGTGTTTGTATGCAACATGTTTTTAAATATTTTGAGCCTCTTCTGCTCATACATTGGAGGTTCCAGTAGCATTGAGTCTCAGTGAGTGAGAACTTAAATTCTTATTTTCTTTTTGGTTTAAGGAAACTGTCTAAAATGTTCTTCAAATTTACTTATTTTAAAAAATAAAGAAGTTAAGAACAGACACAGCTGCAATCAGCAAACTTGTTTTTCACTGTCTGTTCCCCTTGCATTCCATTGTTAAGGCTGCTCCATTTGACACACGGGCGAAACTGTACATCTCAAAATTGCAAGAAGAGAGGTAGTTTCTTCTGAGGAAGAGGATGCTTGCCTGTTTAGATCAGTCCAATCTTTACAATACAGTTCCATTTAGACTCAAGTGCAAGCTTTTCCCTGTGAGTGTGGTCAAACACTGGTGTAAATTGCACAGAGAGAGGGTGGAGTTGGAGTTTCCACCCTTGGAGATACTCAATATACAAGTGGACACAGGCCTGGCAGCCTGCTCTGAGCAGGGGGATTGGAGTAGGCTGTTAGACTTAAGCACATTTAAAAGTTGTCTTTGGATTTGCAATGCTTTCAAAAGCTGAAGCCCTGTTTTATTTTCAAGTAGCCTATACAGCACATTTTCTGAGTGAGTGGTTTATCTTTACGATTTTTAAGGAAAGAAGGAGAAGGGCAACTCAGACTGTTATCCCTTTTGTCAGAAGTGAGTGATCAAAGTTCAAGGTTTTGTGTGCTTGAGAGAGGTTGATGGTGGAGGCTCAGGTATCTCTGGAATTCCTGTTATTGATAAAGAATGTGCAAGATCCTGTTTCCCTGAATATAGAGGGCATCAAATAGCTGAGAATAGGTTCTTTGCTTGCAGCTCAAAGACCTTTTAACCAAGAAAGTGTTTAGATCAAAGAGCTTTTAGCTTTCTGTCAGGAGTGTGCTCACAGGTATTCTGCTGTCTGGTTTCAGTGACAGTCATGTAAAACAAGCTGATCTTCTCCTTATCTGTGTTATGGCCCCACCGACTTTCTGGGGTTGCATTGTTGGTGTAACAGCCAGATTTAGATTCGGAAACAAAACAAAGTAAGGGAAAGTTTTTTTGCAGTTTCATCAAGGGTTGAAATGTGCTCGTGCTGGTTCTCCCAATGTTTTGCAGAACTGCTACCACAATGTATCAACTTGTGCGTTGTACACGCTTGGGAATACCAGGAAATTTGACAGGTTAATTGCTGAATTAAAAGTTCAGCAATGACTCAGTTAATTTAATTTCCACCTTTGTTGTGATGTGTCCCTGTCAAAGCTCCAAGAAAAGTGGGCTTCTTTTAATTAAGTATTTCTTTCAAAATGTAATGGAAACTTACGCTGGGAAATGGATCCATCCTTGTGGATTTAAGGCAACTCCAGAAAATTAGCAAACAGGTAAGTGAGTATTTCTGTGGTAGCTGATTTCAAAAATAAATTTTATAAGTAAATTTACATTACAGTAACAATGGAACCAAGACCAAATGCATGCCCACTGCTACCTTTTCTCCAAGAAATGGAACAGCGAGCCTCCACAGGACAAAATGATACTTTTGTCATGGTCACTGTCAAATAAGAGTTTAAAGTTGGACAATTAAGACCAGTCCCATATAAATTAAATTTAAAAATTTACATTTTGATTAAGAGTTACCTATCCCTAAATTAAAAAAAAAAAAAAAAAGACAAAGCTGTAAAGAAGCAGAGCTCTGTGAACTTGTCCCCAGTTTCTAAAATTCAGGCACCTCTGCCTCTTGCTGCTTTGCTTGCTGGTTCAGGCAGTGCAGTCCTGGAAGGAGATGCTGCACCTCTGCTTCTTGCACATGGAGCTTCTCTGTGCAAAGGCCTCCTCACTGTCCGACCACTGTGTACCTGCTCAGCTGCTAACAAGTGAAAACACAAGAATTTGTGAGCCAAAAAATTGCAGTAGGAACAATTTTCACGGGAAGCTTGAGAAATTCTAAAAAAAAAATTATGGGGGAAGAAAGTTCAGAAGGAACAAAACTGAGATAAAATTGTTTTAGTTGCATTTTTAAAGGCAGGCACTGATAAAATCTTGCAAAGGGCCATTATTATGTTGTAAATGTACCCACACAGTTCCTGGCAGCTGCTGGTTTTACACATCTAAATAGAGATGAATGTGGCACACCCTTGGCAGTTTTGTGCAAGACTTCAGCCTTTGTGGGTTAAGCTCTCAAATGCAGTTTTCTGAGCAGGAAGTAATGTGTCATATTCCCAAATACAGGATACACTTACATTTTACTTTAGATGATGGGCTGGGTAATGTATCTCTTTTTGTATACTCATGGAGCATCTGAAAGGACAAATCCCACATTCAGAACTGCATGTGCTCAGTTAGCTCATTAATTTGATGTCCCTTTCTATTAATAGAGAGTATCTTTAATGCAGATTTTAAAAATGGAAAACCCACCCCTCAGTTGCCTAATTGGGATGTGACAAGCCATGTTGCAAAGCTGAACTTGAGTTACTGGTTTTGCACTCTGAGCTTGTTGTGTTTGGTCATCGAGTCCTTTGTGCTGCCATCAGAAAGCCACCCTACAGCCCTTTGCTATTGTTAGTGGTGATTTGCCACTCCCAGCAAAGCACTGAAGCACTGAGAAGCCTCACATACCATTCCCTGCATCTGTGTTGCAAAGTAAATGGCTGACTTTGCCCTTAGCTAACACCTAAATGCAGTGTTATTAGAGAGGAACTGAACTGCACTGGTGGCCTTCAGGTGTTACCAGATCAGTTCTCTTATCTCCAAAGGCCACCTCCATCTTCTCTTTTTATGGTTTTGGTGGCACAGTAAACCATCAATGTTATTTTGTCAATTTTAATACATGAGCAGTTTTGTTACTTTAGTTTAAATACATGCATTGCTTGTGAGATTGGAGTCTAAAACAGCTACAGGGAATAATTTGTTTTATGACTGTTAAATATGCAAAATTAATTTTTGTACATTTTTCTCCTGCTGTATCTTGAATTTACCCTGGATTTCATGATCTCTTTCTTAAATGTACAGCTCAGACACTTGTTTCTTTTGAGGGAGCATGTCTTCTTAGCTGTTAAAGCTAACACATTGCTCAGACTAACTACTTTTTGACTTCAAAACCTTGGTATAACACATAAAGATTACTAAACCTTCGGGAGCTCTTCAGAAGATATGTGACTCTGGAGTGTACCACATCCAACAAAGTAATTACTAAATAGTTGAAAAACTGTGATGTTACACACTTTTAAAGTTTTATTTTCCCCAGCATCAATGGCAAGAAGCCTCCTCCTTTGAGGTTCTGTTTCCTAAGTGGTGTGATGAAGAGCAATAGGCTGTTTCTACTTAATCCCATATTGAAACAGTGTATTTTGAGTTGCTACAAAGTTTCATGTTTGTAACCTTATTTGGTACTGGACGAACTGTTTTCACAAAAAGTCAGCAACACCGGCACTAGAAAAACCTTTCACGAATAATGGAGGAGGCTTAGAGTTCCCATTAACCTGTGTCATAGTATGGGTTTTTTCCCTACTTGACAAATTTTGAACTTTCATGTGGAAAAAAGAAAGGTTTCTTCAGTTTTCAGGAGTAGCAGTCACAATGTAAACTGCTGAGTTTCCACTGTAGCTGAACAGCTGATTTACCTGGATAAATCAGAAGTGGATAAACCTGTGTCCAAAGGGAAAAAGAAAAAAAAGGCATTTGGGATAATTCACCTCTGTTTGAAAAATATGAAAAATGAACCAATTATAACTCTTTTCCACCACAGATTACTATAGTAAGGGATAAAAAAGGTTTTCTAAACAGAATCTGTTTGACCTTAAGTTGGATAGTAACTAGATCTCCTTATCAGTTGGCATTTGTGACTGATTTAACTACTTAAATTTCAGCACTTATTTTGAATAACTGCAGAATAGCAGCACATATCTGATAAAACTTTTTATAGAATCAAACAAAGTTAAAACCAAGGTTACTTTCGTTTAATAGTAACCCATTTAATTTATCATCAAGAGGAATGCTGTATTTTTTTTCAGTGCATGAGTCAGTAGTTCATCTATGTGAGGGTGAGTGAGTAATGAAACAGCAGCATCCTGGCTATTGGATATGGCAATATTGAGATAAGGACTTCCTTAGATAGATTTCTTATACTTTAGCATTTACAGTGTGATCGAGTTATAGCTGGTTTAATATCATGCAGAACCTATTAAGGTTAACATCACAAATTTTATTAGTGCTGGTTATGATTATACAACAAACTCAACATGTCAAGGACAGACTGGTAGCTTAATTTGAGATACAAAAATGAGATACATGAACCACATAACATAAGGAGTTTAAACCGGTTATATTCAATTTGAGATAGCAGAAGCTTGCTTCAGGTTAAAGGTCCTTAAATGCAGTGAGGTATAAAATAATGCTTCATTATTTCCTTGTCATTCACAGCTGACAGCTGTTGATTTGGAAGGAGATATCAGAGGAATTTTGAGTTGAGTATTGGTGTGATTGAAAGGTAACAGTGTGACAAGTAGCAAATATTTCTCCCATTGCTCATCCCTCTAAGGCTGAGGTAGAGTGATTCACAAGATTTAACATCTGAAAGTAAAAGAATTCACCTTTGGGTGACTAACTCTGCTAGCTTAGGGTCAAATCATGCCATGTTCTATATGGTTGATCCAAGTAATAAAAGGATATAAGGTGACTTCCCTAGGCCCTGTGCCATCACTGCCAGGTCACAGGGATGTATCTCACTGGGGCACTGTGTCCTGCCCCCTTCCCAACACTCTGAGAGCTGATGCTCCCCCAGACAGCATGAGGCAGAGAGGATGTTGATGACTCATTTTCCTTTCATTTTCATCACAAGCTGTTCCAGTGAAACAAACATGCTCTCTCTCCATCTAACCTTAATCACAGTTGAACTCTCCAACAGTTTAATGTCAATCTCTCTACAGTTTTGCAGGATCAACAGGAAAAAAAACCCATGGAAATTCCTCACCTCAAGCATGGGACTTGATGATCTCAGAGGTCTTTTCCAACCTAGTTGACTCTGTAATTCTATGTTCTTCTAAAACTACAGCTTGTACCAGAGAAGATTCATGTTCAGGCTGGCCTCCAGCTACTTTTTCCTAATTTCTTTGCTCCTTCTAGCTCTTGGGTTCACAAATATGAAATTTAGAGGCCAACATCATAACCACTATAGCCCAAATATTGCTGTGAGACTGTGAGATGAGATAAAGGATCCTAGTTATAGAAGAATTTGCTCATTAACTTAATGTGGAATGTGAGCTTTAGATAATTAATGAATTAGAAAGGGAAGAAGAGGAAGAGAAGAAGTAGGAATGGGGTAATTTCTCAGAAATGCTTTATGGTGTTAACTGAGGAATTCAGAAATCCCCCACTTTCTCTGCTTTCCTTTGGAAAGTTCTTGAATCATCTCCAAAATTTACTGGGCTTCCACTGCTCCTGTTCCTGCTCCCTAAGCCAAGAACTAGCACATGGGAATTCAGGCAGGAACAAGTAGCTGCAGATCAGAAGGCTTAGGACTTCTACAGTAAGAGAGTAAATGTAGCCTGTTCGTTGTGTGATCTTTTACTCAGAACTAATTTAACTTTTTCCTGGAAAAGCCAAATTTTCCTATTCTATTAAAATTGGGAGTCCTAGGAACCTAATTTTCATATGTATGTAAAATAGCACGAATTTTTCAGAAGTTAAAACAAGCATTAGGAGCTCCCCTGCAGCTGAGGAACTCCCCACAGCAACACCCTAATGTGAGCTGGATGCTGCAGGTGCTGGGTCTTCTCAAATTTGCACCTATTGTTTATAGCAAAGGGGTCCTGGTACCAGAATTTAGAACTAGATCTTTTGTTTCTTGTTATCCACAGTTCTGTTTAAACTTTCAGCTGCCACTTCTGCTGCCATTTTTTTTAACCTTGGTTTGATTTTTGATCATCTCTGTCTAATAACTGGAGTGTGTCTAGTGAATTTGGTAGTATACCAACCCTCAGACTCTTAAGAAACTGTTTCTGTCATGCTGTGGCTCATCAGTTTTTGGCTGCATGAGCAGAGCCCTGTTACCCTGAGATGCACAAGCCCATGGTTTAGGTGTGAGCACACACTGTCAGCTCAGCCCAACACTGTGGCAGTTAATGTTGGCATTTTGCAGCAAGGGGAGACAGATGATAATTGGTTCAACAACTCACAACAGCTGACAAATGATCAGGCCTGACAATGAAAAATCAAAGGTTTTAAACTAATTTGAATGTTTGGATGGAGTTTTTACATAATTACTGCTCTTGTATGGCTATGGCATTTTAAAAAGGGTACCAGGACCTTTGAGCCAGATTTAACTCACTTTTCATCGTGAGGGAAACACTGAACTATTGAACTGCATATGTCTTAAATAAAAGTTAATGACAACGTAATATTAGATACATATTTTAGATGCAAGATTTTTCTAGGACATCCTTAATTTTTTACGTATAGGGAACACAAATAATTAGAGCCACAATTAATCTCTCTTCCCTTACTAATGCTGTTTACTGCAGCATAAAGTTTGTTTCAAAAGATATATAATGACACATGTAGTAGAAATTATTGTATGAGCTTTTTCGTTTGTGGTACCGATTCTCCAAGTTTGGAGATTGCATACTGGGACAAAAGAAGACAAGTTTCCAGCCCTGGGCAGTTTCTAATCTAAACTGGGAAGTGAGTTGACTGCAGTGGAAGGAATGCATCCACCTTTTTCCATCCAAAACGAACTTTCCCTCAGTTTCGCACAGCGCGGTTACGGGGTTCGGGCACTGCCATGTGTAAGCGGGGCTGGTGAACGAATCTGAACTAATGCCGATCCCTGCTCTGTAGCTCAAATTAGGAAAAACGCGGGTCGTTTTCCGAAGGCAGCAGCCGGCGGGAACGTGCCCGGGCTGAGGTGACACCTCGATATCGGTAAGCGGAGCCCCTGTACCTGCCCTCGGGGCAGCCGCGCAGCCCGATGCGAGGCCCGTGTCTTTGCGGAGGTTGTGGGGTGTGGAGCCTCCACCTCCGACCCGCGCGTTCCCAGCCCGGAGGGTTCCCGTCCCGGGAAGGTCCGTTTTTAACATCTCCGCCGTTACCTCCCCAGCACGGCCGCTGCCCACCGGCAGCCCGCTGCCACCTTTCCGAGGCGTCTCGGGCTCCCGCTGCCGTGCGGAGGGGCGAACACCCGCGCCCCGCTGCCCGCCCGGGCGCGGGCCGCCCCGGCCGCGCCCCTCCTCCCCGGGGGCGGGTGCGCGATGATCGCGGCAGCGCGCGGCTGCCTCCACCGGCCGAGTCGCACAATTATGGAGAAAGAGGCGCAGGGCCGAGACCCGCCGCCAGCCCTGGGTCCCGGTGTGGATGCCGAACCCGCCGCCGTCCTCCGCACCCGCGCTCCCTTCGCCCCTCCCGTGCGCCGTCCTCCAGCCCCGGCCGGCTCCGCCACTCCAGCGCTCCGACTGCCGCCGAGCCCAGCCGCCGATAGATGGAACAGGCCCCGGCCACCCGGCCGACGCCGACCACGGCAGGAGCTGCCGGCGGCGAAGAGAGAAACCAGAGCGGCGCCGAGACGCCGCCCGGCCCTCGAGGAGAATGGTGAGGGTGTTCGGGTGCCGCGGCGGCGGGGCGGAGCGCCCGCGGACGGGGGAAGGGACGGGGCGAAACCGGCTCAGACCTGTCCCAGACGGCTGCACGCGGGTCCCCGGCCGCCCGAGCCGCCTCCCCCCCCGGGGAGGAGGGAGCGGGGAACCCCCGCGGGCCGTGCCCCAGCCCGCGGGGGAGGCTCGGGCGCCGGGCAGAGGCTTCCCGCCGCCGCCCTCCCCGCCTTTCTGCCCCGGGGCAGCCGCGGGGCCGCGGCCGCTCCCCCGGGCAACCCTCCGCCGCCCCGGGCAGCGCCGGGTCCGCGGCGCGAGGGACCGCAGTGCCGGGAACGGCAGCGCCCGCTTCGTGCTCCGGCCGAGCGCTCCCTGCCCGGGACGACGGTTTGGGGTAACACCGGGGCTCACACGGCGTGTTCTCTGGGCTGCAGCAGTTCTCCCCTTCTCATCTTTCCACCTAGTGAATGTTTTTTTTTTTGTTTCTGCGTGTTGTCATGTACAAGGGAGCATAGAAACAGTTAGAAAGCGATGCATGAGCGTCTGTAAAGAAACACAGTTTTAATTCCAGCTCTTTCTTCTGGCTGCTGCTCAGTTCTTTATCCTTATAAGTTTATTCCTTAGTTGATATTTATAGAATCTAGAGTGATTCATCACATCGAGTGCTTTCAAATAATTTTGAAAATCTAAGTGTGGATTTCTACGGTCTGTTTGAACACCCGGTTAAGTGCTTTGTTTCGTTTTAAATAAAGGTGTTTTATTTCACGGTATTTTGTTTTAGCCCGCAAGGATTCAGTGCCCATCAGTTCTTCCATTTCTGAGTGTATCTGTGAACTGTGTGGAAATGTGGGTTGTCTTTTTCTAGAATCTGCAAATCCAGCACTCCCCTAGGAAGAAGCTGAAAATGCAGCCTTCTGTTCTGACTTGAAAGAGTGCTTGGCATCTCCCACTTGTGTGGTACTTGCTCTTCTCAACTGAAGTGATTTCGTGTTGGGTTTTTTTCTGTTTGTTTGTTTTTAGTTTTGGAGAGTGGAGTTTTTTGTTTGGTTTCATTTTTTAGTTTAGCTCTGGAAGGTTTTTTGGTGCTGACATAGCTTGGAAATATACAAGTTGGTTTTAGCCATCATAGATTTGTAAACTCTAGGCTCAGCAGTTTTTCTGTCATTGTAACATTTTTACAATGTCTTATATTTGCTGTGTATTTACTAAATATTTTGAAACCACTGTTTAACAGGTGTTTTGCCTGAGTTGAACATAGGACATTTTATGCAAGTTCATTTTGTTAAAAACTTCCCTACTGTTCCATGACTATTTAGTAGCTTTGAATAATTGCTGGACAGTGTCCAACATTAAATCAGGAATTATTCTAAGGAGTGAAGTTGTTCAGTGTAGCAATTCGGGCTGTTCAGTCTTTTTTTTTAAATGTGTCTGTGTGGGTGAGATAAGTGTCTGCTAGATCATCCTTCATGCCTTCTGGTATGAGGCCATTCCTGACTTTGCTGTTTCAAGTGTGTGGGGGGAACCTTTCTGCATGTGGAGCTGTTTAGGCTGGATTTGGACTGTTTGTACCTTAGTTTCCTGATGTTGTACTTTGATTTTTTTTTATTTGCTTGCCGTACAAAGACACCTTGAAACATCACCTCGCATTTGACAGTTATCTCAGTTTAAGGATACTGTATCAGATCATCTACTGCCCCACATGGGTTATCTTGGAAAGAGTTACTCCATTGTGTTTTAAACGTTCCTTTCTTTTCTTATCCCTTGAGGCTCTGCCTAACTAGTCCTGCTGCATTACCATTTTGTCTTACCACATCAGTCCTGCTTTCTCTGCTCTGCTGGTGACAGACTACAGCATCCAAAGTCCTCTCTTTTCTCATAGTTGTCTTTGCCACATGCTGTGCTTCCTTTTCCTGGAAACTTTGGACCAACACCCTAACTTTTCATGCTTCTCCTTCATGTCACTTCATAAGGTGCATTTCTATTAACCATTCAGTCCTCGTGGACGGTCATGACAGATGAGTATTTTCTGAACAAAACAATATTGTTTTGAACTTAAATAATAATACTGATGCACTAGAGTTTGGCCATGTTGGTTTACGATTTGATGTCAGTAAGGCTGCAAATAAATCTTTAAGAGGACTTGTCAGAAACTGTGTGTGAAGGGAGATGCTTTTAAAGTCTAAATCAGTGTTCTTGATAGAATTTTGCATAGTAAGTTGATTTTCTTTTCCAGAAAACCGTGATTAGCCTAATTAGGAGTTTAATACATAACTATACTAGCAGTGACACCTCTACTAAACCTCTGGTGCTGCCAACATATTGTCTGAAATAAACCCAAATTTGAAGTTTCAGTCTTTAAAAACTCGAGAATGGTAGCTTATGCTTTGAAATACCAATTCAATTACGGAATCATACTTCTCATGCCAATATACTTAGCCTGAGAAATATATATTTGTCTTTTTTTAATTGATATTTATTTTTATGGGAATTCTCAATTTTCGTTCAGCAGTGTCTACTTTGGCTGCAATATTTGTGTGCCATGTTAATTTGCTGAAACAAGTAACATTAGTTCTGTTTCTTTGTCCCTCTTTTTTAAAGGCAAAAAGAGAATCAAAGTTTTGTTTTTAAGATGATGTTTCTTGTTTCTGTGAATAATTCCATCTTAGTGCATTTTAGCTTCAGTGGCTGAAATTTCAACAGTTGACTTTTCATCTGATAAACTATTGAATAATCTCACTCTTGGAGTATATTTAGATAAGATAGTTATAAGATTATTCAGGAAATGTCACTTTTTCCTTCTGATACTGACAACTAGTTGTGGCCTCTGACAAATGAGTCTATGTGCTTCATTGGTTCTACAAAAAATTGT
Organism: Manacus vitellinus; assembly: GCF_001715985.3. NCBI lineage: Eukaryota > Metazoa > Chordata > Aves > Passeriformes > Pipridae > Manacus > Manacus vitellinus. The sequence goes on along the minus strand of NW_021939189.1, from coordinate 10,519,136 downwards.
CCACTTGACCTGTGGTAAAACTTGAACATTTGTTGCACACTTTCTTTGTGTTCCCTGGCCTGAAACCTTTTTCCTTTATTGTAGTCTCTGCAGACTTGTCATAATCCTTTATTTGACTTAATCCCATCACTTTTGCTCACATAATGAGAATGTAGAGGTGACGGTGTCATATTAATATATCGTGATACAACCTGTACTGAAAATGATCCGCCTAATCCTTGGTTTCTGCTATTTTTATTATGGCAAGCTTGGCTTTTCCTTTGCTTAAATTGTAGATGTTTTTGTATTTCAAGTAATAGAAAGCTCATCTAACAAAAGGAACAGAAAAAGTAAACCCCCAAAACCTTTGTATTGGCAAGCTTCACTCCCTGGCCTGGCTCAGCACGAGGTTAGCTTGGAACCCCTGCTGCTGTGCAGGAGGGGGGGTGGGATGTTCAGGAGGGGGGGTGGGATGTGCAGGAGGTGACTTGTCTGTTTGGCAGCAGCCTGTCATTAAACAGTGTGGTCGAGCACACTGGACCTGCTGCTTCTGCCTGGGTGTCCCCACAGACCCGAGCAGGGCAGTGGTGTCTCCATCCCAGCTGCTCCACTGATGGAAGGAATGCTGTTTTCCCTTGAGGAGTGGTGAGTTCTTTTCAGCCTTTACACCTATATTTTGCTTAGCATGTGAAGTAGGTGTGAGCCATTTAAAAGCAGGGACATGAGCCACTTTCTTTTGCTACCAGGTTTGCTGGACCTACACTACAGCTGGAGTTTGTTTTCCCTCCCAGCTGCTCTAATTCTTGCAGGGAAGAAAGGACAATGCAGGTTCTCTAATTGCTGTTAGGTGAGCAGAGATTTCTTACTCCCCTGTTCTTTCCCAGAAGGAAAGGCCAGTGAACTACTGATGGTATGATGAAACAGAAAAAAACAAGAGAAACTGGGATAAATAACATTGTTATCCTTAACTGTATAAGATTTCTTTTTTCCTTCCCAAAATTTGGGCAAAAAGTGTTCTGAACCTATTGAAAATATGGGGAGAAAAATGACTGTATTGCTGATTGTGGTGTTGATAGTTCTGAAAAACTGCCTTATGAAAGGACTAGAATATTGAACTATGGCAAATGGTTTGACAGCATATGGTATAAGGATGTTACGGGATTAGTCTGTAAGATAAATGTAGTGGTTTATTGCCAAGGAGAATTTAAAGTATGGTACCAAACTGACAGTGCATTGAAACCTGGTTTGTAAGTTATGCATTTTTTTTCCCCTTAACTAAAGATGAGGTGATATGTTACTGAAGTGGTAGGCTTGAATTAAACCTTACTTATGGGAATTTCTGTGTGTTTGGTTTTTTGTTTGTTTGTTTGTTTTTTAAATCCTGAAAGTTGCATCACAGTTATGAATTGTTTAATACTTATGTTATTAAGAGTAATATGTTTTTTCCTGAAGCCTCTTACTCACTCTAACTTGAACTGTTTCATACATTTTATGTTGTCACATTCTCTGAAATGTTTGCACACTCTGTGTATATGGCAAACATGCAGTTGCTGAGTTAACATCCCAACCCACCTTTATTTAATTTGATTTCAGCTGAAGGAGGATGCCATATGATTTGTGTGCTGGCATATCTGTTGATCCTTCTACAGCTGCAAAATCAGAATTTTAGAGGGTGGTTCAGTAATTGAGTTGGTGCTCTGTTGTTTGTAGTTGGACAACTGATGTTTTCAGAAGATCATCCAACTTCAGGAACATCTACTGTAGACCCTCTGTGAAGCTTTATTGGTACTTCATCTTCAACCTGTCTGTGGAGATCAGTCCAACATGAAGTGCTTATTGTGTTTAAATGCACGTCATGTGTTCTGCAAAGAGCCAATACACAGTTTCAAAGAGTGTAGAAGTGTGCTTATAGTTTGTCTAAATCTGAAAATTGTGCACATGTGAATCTTACCAATGTCTAAACTTCCTGCTAGTAATTGTAGCAGCAAGAATTTGGTGAGGCTTGTTTCTGAGTTGGAGAGCACTGGAACTCTTTTAAGGTCTGTGGCAGACTGGTCAAGCTTTTTGCTTCCTAGTCATGGATCCCAGAGCCTGGACCAGATGACTCCTGGTGCTGTTGGATTCTGTATTTAATTGTTTACTGCTAATCAAAGCAGACCTAAAAAAAAAAAAGAGAGAGAAGCTGCAGATTCTGAGAATTGGCATATTTCTCTTAAGTTCTGATTTGCTGATTTTTATCTTTTCTTTTTATTCTTTGCTGGCAACTTTTTGGATGATTACTGCAGTATATTTCTGCTGTGTTACACTAAAGCATTCTTGCTTGAGAATACTTTCTCAGTTACAGCTCTGAATTAGTTTAATCTAGGTGTTCAGTCTTTTACCGTAAGTCTGTAATCCTCAAAGCCTGGGAAAGTGTCTGTTACAGCTCAGTCAGTCTTAGCACAATGGTTTTTGTAACTGAATACCAGATTCTGTTCTGTGCTTTGTTCACACTTACCTCTGCCCAAAGCAGTACTTATTTTCTTTATCTTATCTACTTGATTCTTGTCACCTCTGCTAAGAGTTTTCGCTTTGTAGTCCCCTGACTTGTGCTGGGTGGAATTTGGCAAGGTGTCCCTGGCTGATGGGTTTTACCCAAATGTCTGCTAATTTTTTCTCTAACGCCACAAAGTTTTTGTGAAATGTGGACTTTAAAAACTTGGCTCTTAAAATTTAATTTTAATAAATAAATGTACGTTTTTGCCTTCTGCAAATTAATTTCCAGGCGCTTTGTTAGCGAAACTGTGTTTCACAAGCACTTACTGCTTAAAAATTTCTAGACTTTGGGCACTCTTAGAGCTAGTATAATTTAGCACAGTTCTTCCCGTTGTTACTCTATTGACAATATATTTCCTGGCTGACCTGGAGTGCTTGAGATGTGGCTGTATGTATTGCAGGGTAATAATCTCAGATTATGGGTTGTTGTTCAAGCCCTTTGCTACTTGTTCCCACATCTGCCAAAACCCTTCTTAAAGGTGTAATCCAGTCTAAACTCATCTAAACTCTGGCTGTCACCCTTTCACTTGTCCCTTTATGCTTCTTCCTGTGCTCAGCCACTATTTTGGGGATCTGAACTGAATGAACTTCTGATCACCTTCTTTTTTTTCCTGGATTATTCTGTCAGTCGTTCCCCTGAATCGGCTTTCTGTGTGACTGCATAAATGCCAGTGCTGGTATGAGTTAGGTTGGGATCATGTGCAGAGGCTTAGGAAAATGGGATTGTGGCACCCCAAACTTGCCATGAGCTGTGAAGCTGGATTGGAAGCTTGCTCTGCAGTGCTGAGAGTTGATTTGTGCTATCGTATTAGTGTTTGGTTACTCTGTAAGTGTTGTGTTTGGTGTACATGAATGTTTTCTGTGTTGTGCACAGGCATGGATGGAGCTGTGCCATCACGAGTCAGGTTCTGTAGCCTCTTTGAAGTATAAACCAAATGGCATTGTAGGCCTTGCCTAATTGTACTGCAGGCACGTAGTAGCTATTCTTGAGTACTCTTGTACCTAAATTCTTGTTTACAGAGGATGTTTTTCTGACTTGCTTCTCTGAATGTATGCTAACAGATGCAAGATCACTTGCTTTTACCAGATGTGTTGTGCTCCAGTCTGTCTTTGTGAAGCTGGTCCTGTGAGCTGCATCAAGATGAGTTTGACCCCTTCCATCAAATTATTTTTGTTAGCAAATGATTCACTGCTGGTAACTTGTCTTGCATAACAAAATCTTGCTCATTTTTTTTTTCTGTGTTCTTAACTTGCTACTTATTTGCTTTTTAGTGGTATTCCCATTCCTGTTTAACTTTCTCAGGAAGCTGAACCTGTTTCTTTGGGGTAGGAGAGACCAAAGCTGCATTCTACTAATGAGCCTGCCAGAGCTCAGCACAGCAGCCGTGTGGACAAGGTTCAAAGGCGGTCATGCTGATGTGCAACGTAGTTAAAATTGCACGTAGATTGGCTTTGTGTAGGGAGCTTAATGCAGCATTCTAGTTTGTGGCTAGAGCCAGCCTGAAAAAGCTGTTTGCTTTCCAAGCCTGTCTCTGTGGCTGCTGCGGTCACACAAGTCTTTAGTCAGGCATAACTTCAGTCACCTGGATAGGTTAAATTATGCATGTGCTTAAGTGACACATGATTGGAGCCTAAAAATACCAGTTGTGTAATTACAGAACTGTTAATCAACTTTCTCTTCAATTATAAAAATCAGTTAATCTACAAGAGTAGGTGCAGTTAATGATGTTTTAAATGTCAGTGTCTTACCAGTTTCTCGTGCGTTCCCAGGCTGCAGTGTTTTCTGTAGTTTGCAGAATTCTGTTAAACAGCAAATTTAATAAAACTTCAGCTGAAGAGTACATGACTGGGTGATCTTCTGGCCACAAAGTTTGAGAGAGGTTGATCTTGAAGGAATTCCTGCTCATAGTAGTAATCTTGCACTGGGGAAAGAGTGATGAATCACTGATCCCATAGCTGACATCCTACACAACCTTCTAGGAGCTTAACATCATCTGGTGTGGCAATGCCTCTGGATGCAGAACTAGTTAGAAGAGTCTCTCTCCTCCTCATTTCAGAAACTCTAGTTTACTGACTCTGTAACTGCTGCTGAAGATGTTCATGGGGTTATGCTGCAGGCTGGCCCATGTGGAGTTTGGGATGGACATACTCCTCTTAAACTGGCATCAAAATGGCTTTGCAGCCAGAGGCATTGAAAAGCAGAAATATCTCCTTAACTAACCTTTGTCCTTTTAATTTGTGCCAGCTTCAGAAATACTCTTGATGAGGATTTATGCCTTTGCCTCATTAAGCAATTGGTCTGTCTTAGTCTTGGTTTCTTTTATAAAAATCTTATGCAGAAAAATCCCTTTTTAATTTTCAGCTGTAGAAAACCCGTGGTTTGTATGCAGGCAGTTTTTCTCCATAAATCTTACAGCGTTATGTGCAACTCGGGACTCTTCACTATTAAGTTCTCTGTAACTGTTTCGGATGCATTAGTGAAACAATGTGGCCTTTTTATGTTACTTATATAGGGAAAGAGGGCGGAAAACACTCATCATCCTTGTCCGGGTTTGGGCTGCCGGCTCGTGTTACAGGTGAAGATTCTGTGGTGATGAAGGCTGCTAACAAACAGGTCATTCATTGTGTGGATGGGTCATCTGGTTGTGCTTGGTGTTTTGTAGCCCACAAGAGAAATATTTGGTACCTGTATAATCATAGGACTTTTCTGGACAATATGATGCAATAAGCTTTGGGCTGTGCTTTCTTCCTGGTGTAGAAAATCTGCCATCAGAAAAATCTTGTCTTCAGGTTGTAGAGAAATGTTTTCTGGTCACACACATGTAGGCAATCTGCAGAATACAGGTGGGCTTCACAGAGAGGGGGAGGATTATTCACAAAAGCTAATTAGGCAGCAAGTCCCCAGGCTTGCTCAGAGGAGATGGAGGGGGATTCACAGCAGCTCTTTTCTCTTCTCTCTGCAAAGAGGATGTAGAAAAATTAGCACTGCTGAGATAAGGTTAGTCTTTTTGACTATCCTCTTGGGTGTCATTACTGAATTTTTCAGGTCTTTTCCAACAAATGTAAAGATCTTGCATGTAGGACAAGAAAAATCCTTTGTAATTAATGTATTAGGACTTGGATTTTAATTATACCGTGAATTAGAAAAAGTCTTCAATGCCAGATGAGAATGGATGCTACTCTCAAATACAGGGTATCTGCTCACCTAAAATGTGACCTTAGGCAACACGTTCCTGCTTCACTGGCAGCTCTCTGAGGAATAAAGAAATACAGTCTTAGCTTCCTTTCCTTCCTGAACATCAGGATACATGTGCTTAAAAAAAAAAATCTCTTGGTGTGACAGATCTGTAGTCTTTTCCTGGATGCCTGTAGTCAGTGTGCTTTTGGGGATTATTTTGATGTACCTTGGCAGTATGCTTGGATCAGCTCAGCTGATTTGCCAACCCACTGTATTTCTGCTACCAAAGGGGATGTCCTACTTCCCTTGTTCCCACTCTGATCATGGCCATGTGATCCTTTCTTGTGCCTGGTTTTCTGCCCAGTTTGCATCTGAATCTGTTTGTTCTAACATCCAATCTACCTGCGTTTTTAGGGATCAACCCCAAAGGGTGAGTGCACAACTGCTGGTGGGAGGGAAGTAGCAGGAGAATGAGTGGGAAGGCAGAGTAGCTCAGGAGGGCACTTGCTCTGCTTTTCTTCTCTGACTGCACCCTCACTTTATAATTTGAAGAATTGCATCTATTAAAGCAAATATTTCCCCTGTGTTCCTTGGCTTTGCCAGGATCTCCACCTCCTTTACTGGTGTCTTTTGTTTCTTTAGAGTGATTGTCTTCACTCCTTTCCCAGTAGGCCAGGGAGGAGTCCGTCCCAGGTATAAGTCCAGCACAGCTTAGACAGGCCTTTGTGCCACATACCACTCAGCAGGGGTGAGTTTTACTGGAATTGAGTATGCTGGAAGAAATTATCATAAATAGAAAACATTTTCCAAGTGCAAGATGTGCTGTGGTCTCTCAGTATCATTTAATTAGTTGTTTCCCTCAACCTGCAAAAAAGCCCAAACAACTCAAAAAACCAAAAAAAGGTTAGTTTATTTCTAAAAATAGTATATTTAGTTTCTGAGTAATTATTTAAATATGTAGTATTTAATGTAGGTGTGCCTCTAAAAGCATCAATAGCTCAAATAACTGTTTGTTCCCCTCAAAAACCGAGAGTGGAAATTCTTAAAAGTGCCTAAATAAACATTATATATTGAGATAGTAATTAGCTGCTTTCGCATTTACCTTAATAAAGACCCAGTTAAGTTTCTTCTTTGCATTTTTCTAGAGTAAACAGAAACTACTTGAATAGTTTTAGTGGGGAACTTTATCTTCTGATAAGAGTGTAGGTACATGGATGTCTCTAGAATGCTGTCAGGCTACTTATGCCCTGAGATGAGGGCTGTAGTCTGTGCAGTCCTGAGCAGCTGAGGGCCTTGCTGTAACAGGAGAGCTGGTTCTTTGTCTTGACAAGCAGTGCAAGTGTAACTGAATCCAGTAGCTCTTTGTTAGTGAGCTGGATTTAAAAATGCTTGAGTCTATGTAATTCTACAGCAGGTGAGCTATAGCAAATTCTTGTTTTGGCTTGCTTTTATCTCAGCTCATCCTACTTTCTCCATCGCATTCTAATCTCCCAAGAACTCTGACTAAAATGTTTGCTTCCCCTGCTGTAGCTGGCAACTATTGACACACTGGTGTGCACAGGCAGGGACAACATAGAGAAGAGGAGTTAATGTGATGTACCCCATCACACCTTCACAGTCCTGCCCATGGGTGGTGCCCATATTTCCCTTAGCAAGGATGTGAAGGCAGTCAGGGTTTGTATAACTGACGTCGGTCTCCTTCAGACATCAGCTCTGTTCCTGATAGTTTAATACTAGCCTGAAACCAGTCTAAGACTTATTTTCTTCTCTGAGTTGAATTGCATAGCTTCTACAAAATTATTTTCTTAATAATACTCACTGCTAAAGTGAACAAAATTCCGAATCTGTTTCGTGTGGGTCTTTGGCTGTATGTTTACTGACAGACCTCTTTCCTAGTGTGAGTGGTTTTGATTATAACAATGAATTTGTTTTTCCTGATACTGTGTCTAAAGATAAGTTATGTGAAATGTCCTCATCCTTAACAGTGGTCTGATGCTGTCACCTATTTCATGTGCCCACTAGTATCTTCTCTTGCTCTTCCTATTCAGAGAAATATTATTGATCTATGATAATTAACATGGACATAAGGCTTACAGGTTTATAATTTTTTTGGGGTTTTGTTTTAAATATATATATTCAAAGGGTTGTTTGAGGCCAGCTATGTCAAAAATTCCTTAGTGATAACAAGTTTCCATTGCTCTAGTGAGTTAATAATAGCCTACTTAAGTCAGCAGGCACTGAAATCTTTGCTGTGATGATAGAGAAGTGTGTTTCTTTGTACGACATGAAAAATAAGTCAGATCTGTAAACTGAACAGACTGAGAAAGTGGTAGAGCAAGATAAACAGCATCCACCCTTTCAGCTCATTTTTATAGTTGTAATGTGCTTCAGCACCTAGTGCATTAATCAGATATTCATGCACTTCATGAACCAGAAAGGGAGGACCTTCCTTAAATCTGCAGTTCAAATACTGCTGAAATACATCCTTTGCATCAGGCGAAGGAGTGTGCAGCCTGTTTGCTGCCTATGAATAGTGGCTACCAGAGCTGGGCTTTCTTCATCTGTGAACAAATCAGAAGCAGATCAAGAGCAGGATTAATTATTTGACTGGTCCATGAGCCTTTTCCTGCTACTGTATTTCTGGAGGTGGCCACCACTAATTTCTGTCTTGCATCTAAGACTTCTATTCCCTGTGTGATGGGGAAGGAACTGGAGGTTGCTTGAGGAGGACAGCCACGAGATTCAGGCTGTGTGAGTTGTTTTACCTCCAAAAGCTTGCCCCAAGCCTCATTTCCAAAAATAACCCCAGAGTTTATAGTATTGTCTGTTTGTACAGCCTCTCTGGCACGTGCAAGGTAAGCCCTGCACTTGCCAGAAATGTGAGGTATGAACCAAACTAATACTTTCATGTGGAGTAAATCTGATGAGCCAGGAAGTGCAGAGGCTTCAGCAGCCAGCACAGTGTGTCCCCTGGGTCCCTGTGGAAAGGACCAGAGAGAGTGACCATCCTTCATACCCACAAAAATGCTTTGACCAACTTAAAAAGGCTTGGCATCGTTCTGTGCATGCTGGTGAGTAGGAATGCTGACTGTACCTTCCTACTGGGCTTATTTAGGAGTGTGTGTAGGCTTGCAATCTGCATCAATGGAACATCAGAACGATTGCAGGCTGCAGCTCGATCATTGGTGCTGAGAGAGGTGAGGAGGATGCAGACCATACAATTGTATCACTGTAGATAAGGAAAAGTAGGCTGTGTGTTTAAAAATGTGAGAGATTTGGGGTTGGTTTATATGGGTCATGAAACATAACTAAAAATGGATTTTAAATGAGGAAACCTATCAGAAAGAAGAGGGCACTGTATGACAGGCTTGAAAACATTCCTATGTACTTTTGCCATGCTTTTTTTTTTCAGTTTTTTAATATCATTTGAACAAAGTGGATATTAACAGGTAAAACAGAGATAACCAAAAAACTAAATCTGTATTTTCCTTGCTCTTACTACCACATGCTCCCTTTCTGTTCTTTTCTTTCATCCATTGTTGTAAATTTTAGGAAGTAATGAATTATTTTCATCTCCTTTGAAAGCTCAGTGGTTTATTGCTTCTAGGTCATAGCTTTGGTATATGTTTTGAAATACTTTTTGGTCTGTGAGCTCACAGGAAGTAATTTATAGATTCTTTAGCAGGGCTAAAATTTTTTAGCTTGGTATTTCATTAATTGGGAGGAGTGCAAACATAAACTCTTTTAAAATTAATTTACTTACTCCAATGTACAGCAATGAAACTGGTTTACAGTCTGCTGTGTTTTCCTTTTCCTACCAAAATTCCAAATTCTGTCCATGAAAGTTGTTGGGAAATAAAAATCAAATACATTTCTCTCTCTGCTGCCCCTCGACTTCTCTGAAGGCGTATTCAGGAGCAGCAGTGCCATCTGCTCTGCTGACAGTCTCAGGGAGTCTCTGATTTTGGCAAGTTTAGTTACTGTATCTGTTATAATTGGACATTTAACTCTGAAGGTGTTTATTGTTATATCAGCTGAGAAAAAGCGAGTTCAAAATTCCACCAGTGTGTGCGTGTCTTCTGAAATCAGCTCATGGTTTATTCTCTTGTAACCTGAACTATCTCTTACTTTAGAATCAGCTATGAAATATTTTCAAGGTAAATTTGAATATTTCTTTTATGCCCTGTGTGGATGGTGTATTTTTCTCATTTTAAGATTCAATAGTTTCTAAAGAAGAGGAGCAATTTTATGGCTGGTCTAACTGTGGAACAGCGTGTACCTTCACCTGTTAAATAAATGTATTTAAAAATGTGCTGCATTTACTCTGAATTTCTCACTGAAAGACCTGTATTGCAGTTAGAAGATAACTTTCCCAATAATATGGGTAAAGTGAATTGAGATTGAATGTAATAAAAATATTCCACAAATATTAGGTCTGTGGGTTTTTTCTAGTGTGTCAGAGTTAAAAGTAATGATTTCATAATGCTAAATTCTGTACATCAATTTAGGGTATTCTGAATTAAATGGATCTGCAAAAAAAAATCCTAAACTACTGAATTATATGTTTTGTAATTATACAGTGAAATAATTCTCGCAGAATCAGCCTGTTCTTCAAATAGCAGGTTGGAATAATTTTCATAAAGTTTAAGAGAACTTTAAAAATCCCTTTTGACAAATCCCAGTTACTCTTTGCATCCAGAACTGCACGAGGGTTCGGTGAGTTCTGTGGTGGCTTTTTTACGTCAGAGAAGAACGTGATGAAACAATAACTACTCTGTTAGAGACCTGGATTGCTGTGAAATCTGTTCAGAGCAAATCTCCTGAACTGTTTAATAAAGAATAGGATTGTTGAAGGTTTGTTTTTGGCACCAGGGGAGCCATTGAGATGAAGATTCCTATCGTTGCTTGCCGCTCATTTGAGGTTTGCTTCCCGTGAGCAGGAGAATTGACAGAAGGCTTTCTCTGACTGCCCTTTTTCCTTCCCTGCTTCAACAGTTTTTTATTTAAATAAAACTAGGACTTTTTTTGCTGTCAAGCAGTGTATTTTCAGGGCTGTGGCAATATTTTCACTAGAGAAGTCTTTCAATCCAGAAAATTGGAGCTGTTTGGTTTCTTATGGGTCAAGTGAAGCCGAGTGAGCTGCTCTGCTCAGAACAGGATCTTCAACATAGCAGAGACACCTTTTCATGCATGATGGGTCTGTCTGAGTTGGTGACATTCTGTGACAAAATTCCCAATGCATTTGGGAAAAAGAGATAAATGAACCAATTTTTTCTTGTAGATGAGGCAAGTAGTTGTTTCAGAATAATAATGAAGTAGTCCTGATGGAGGCAGCAGGTAAAATATCCTCACACAAATATTTTCATTTGTGCTGGATTAAACAACAATTAAGATTAAAGCACAGTCCTTCTCATTTAGAGTGACATTCTTCACAGGGATACATTAAAGCACTGTATAAATATCTTTTGGCATTGTGGCAATATCTGAACCTATTTGTCTTTCTAGTACTGCACGTATCCATACTTTTTGTAGAAGTTAGTACAAAAAATTGATGAGGTTGACTTGTAGTGTACTTAGTGATTGAGGAACAAATTCTGTGGGTGTTTTGTGCATTCTGTGGACATACAACACTGTTGTTCTTCGTCAGAGAGTCTTTTAAATATAGTTCGTAATACTAGCTGGCTAAATGCCTTGTTTCCCCTCCCCCTTTAAAAAATAAAAGAAAACAAAAAACCCCAAACAGAAATTATAGAAATATGTAATTCTAAATTGAAGGGAAAACAAGTAAATTAAATGCCTGGGGTTTGCTGGAACCAAGAGTTTAAAACAAACATTAGTGAATACATGGCATCAAACTACCTAACTTTTTCTTTTTTCTTCCCATCTGCTTATTTACTTAAAGCTAGCTGAAGTTTTGAAGACTTTACTCAAATGATAAATGTTTCCTTGAGGAACTAAGTTTTGTGCTCTGCTGTTTTTTTAATACAAAATTGGGAGAATTTTCTTTGATAGAGAGACATAACTGTCTTTCAGTGGCCATACACAATGGCTTAGTTACTCAGCTCATCCTGTGATGCACATTTTCAGTGTCATTCAGTTAATTTGTGCTAAGGACAAGTCCAGGTGCTTTGCCTGGAGTGTGGTGCTCAGTGCCTTAAAGGTTTGAAGTGCCTGCTGGAGATCTTTGCAGTAAGAACTAGCATGCGTTTTATTTATGGCGCCTCTTCCCACAGGAAGCTTTATGAATTCTAAACTCCTTAATAAGCGTTAACTTAACTGGATGTTGTATTTATCACGGTTGCTTGGCTTTATTTGGTTTTATTCAATGTATCGAGCATAAAAGTGTGAGGCTTTATGAGGTTTGTCTGGAATTTGTGCCTTTCAGCTATAGCTGCAGGAGCCCAGTGCTTGGCCAGGGTTAGTTGTCTGGGCAGGGATCACAGGTCAGTCCCATGGTGTAGCACGTGTTTGGCTGATGGAGTGAGTTCCTCAGATAAGAGATCCTCTGGTAAATCATGAAAAGAGTGTGTGCAGCATGTATAGTTATATAAGAAGCAGTAACTTCGAGTTGGAACATTGTCAGTGGACATTTCCTTGACTAGACAAGCTAAAGGACGCTCTTAGTACAGAATGTCTCTTAGAAATGTTTTGAAATTCATCTTGTTGGCTGTGACCTAGACAGATAGGACTCCTCTGCGGCCATGCTAGCACAGCTATTCCTGCTGCAGAGTTTTCACTGTGTCTTCTTGTTTTCAGGCTTGCTGAAACCTTCCATGTATTTCCTTTTGCTCAGATGGAAAATAAACTTTTTGGAAAATTCGAGGCTGTGGGGAAAGAATATAGAGTCTGTATTGATTTTTACGTAAAGGACAAATAAAATTGGAAGATCTATTCCTTTAAAAACTATTGCGTGTATCAAACTGCTGTATGGTGTAAGCAAAGATTTGAAAGAGGAAATATGAGATTGTGTAGAAAAGTGATATGACTTCTAAATTTGAAACTCAGGTCTGTGCAGTCAGTAACTGAAATCTCCACTGTCAACCTTCCACAGAAGTCACAGTTTGCAAAATTATTTTTTAATCCAGGTTGGTTTCCTGGTTCGGCAGGTCAGGTTTGTTGATAAACTGTCAACAGACCTGTGGGTTGGGGTGCACTGTTGCAGGCTGCAGAGTGATATATTTGGGGTAAGTTAGGTTTTAGTTTTGTAACAAATATTGTTACGATATTGTAACTTACTGTAAATATTGGAACTAATGAGCTACCAACAGTATACAGCATCACAAAAAATAGAAAGAATAAACTGGGATCCCTTTGTACCTGAAAAAGTTCAGGATGGTCAGCTACACAATATATTTATAGCTGCCATATTTTTGTTAATTGAAAACCATGTGAGTCATTTTGAGATCTTGCTGAGCAGACAGGCTTACTTTCTGTAGAGAAAACAGTTCAGACCAAGTTTGTTAGGTAAACTTGGCAAATTTCACAATAGCTTGATAAGGTTTTGCCATACTATTGTGCACCCATTGCTGCCCTGCTAAACTTAGTTGTCTTCTTATTTTTAGTGTGTTGAATGAGAGGCTCTTACAAACACTTAAGTGAGCTGAAGGGGGGAGTGGTTGTTTGGTTTTTTTCCTGAGACCTGATCTCATACTGTACTTTGATTGTTTCCTTTTTTTTTTTTTTTTTGTGAAACCTGCTATATGCAAAACCTTAAATTATAATTTGTGGTAAAAGTTTCATTTTACGAAGAGCCTTGCTAAAGTTATCCATTATGAGTTTCAGCAAAGGTGACATCTGCATCTGGAGCAGGTACACTTAGGTAATTTCTGTTACTGGAGAGCTAAAGCTATTGCTGAATCAAAACCAGCTAATACTAAAATGGCTGTGGTCAAACTTCCAGCTGTTGTAAAAGGCCGTGGGATTATCTTGACATTTATACACTTCCAGAACTCGGAAGTAGTTGGGCACGTTCTCTTGAGCTTGTAGTTCAGCAAATGTTTGTGTAAATTGTGTTTCAAACGGCAATTAAAATTATTTCAGCATTTGTGAAACTGTTTAAGAAAGGACTTATTTATTTGAAATAGTGTAAAGTATTTCCTTTAATCATGATCCCAGGGTGACCATATCTCTTCTAGATTATTGAATCAAATCTATGTGCTTTTTGCTTCTTGGAGTTCTTTCAGAAGTACTGAAAGACACAGTGTCTGCTCAGAAGTCAGTACAACCAGAATGAGATCTCTTGCATAACCAGCTACAGCTTAAAGTCTGAGCCACTTGGGGATGAGGAGTTAGTAGAAACTGTAGCAAACCTTCCAAAAAGTAAAAGTTAAGGATTATTTTGTGTGTAGATGAGGTCCTGCCAACACTGATTGTTAAGAAGTCTTAATGTGGTGAAATTTCTGTAGGTAGCTCACCTGTAGGAAAAAGTGAAGGTAGTTCTGGATGATATTAATTGTATTAAAATTTTTCTTGTACGTCTTAACTTTTATTTAGCTTGAGAGATTGAAAATGCACAGGAGAGAATTTGGAAAGCTAAGGTTTTTTCTACAAGTGCAATTTTGAAAGAAAAGAAAGTAAACAGTTGTAAAATAGCTCACTATATGCTGATATTACTTGTGCTTTTTGCTAGAAGGCCAATGACCTATGTTGCCCATAACTATGGTGTAAAGTACACCTTCTAAAAATACACTGGGAAAACAGGGCACTCATCAGGGGTCACCCATTACTGGAAGCAGAGTTTGAGAGGTGCAGTTGTGTGTCCTGTACAGATGATGAAAAGCTTTAATAAGAGTAGGCAATTTTTCTGAAACAGTCTGATAACTCCTATTGATTTTGGACTTCTGCCTTGATCTCCTATTTTAACTTAATCTTTTGCTGATAAGGAAGTATTTCTTTGAGGTAATTGCTGCAACTGATTTATCCTTAACAGTGTCCTCATGTCATCTTCCTGTTTCTGATCTTCACAGGAACGTTATGTAATAATAGTTCTTATTTACATGGAGGGCAGCACAGCCCGTATTTTTAATGTGATTTTTACGTGTTTATGAGAAGTGTCTCTCACTTACTCTCTTCTTTTCTTGGTTTGTATTTTCTTTTTTTCCTTTTTCCCTCTCAACAGAAAACAAGACCCTGTAATTAGCAAATCCTGTATAAAATCTCCTGCAATAAAGATTAATTAACATACAGGCATGCTTCTGCAGAGAGTTTAATTTTACCAAATGACAAGCTCCCAAGTATGTTTTAATAACATTTTAGAGCCTCCTCTACATAAATAGCACAGTGCTGTACTGAAAATATATTCACTGCTGAAGAATAGAGAGAAATCCTTGACAAGTGGTTAAAACTACATTCTTTAAGAGGAAAATTAACGAATCGTTGGTTGTTTTGTGGGTTTTTAATTTTTTTTTTATTTTCAGAACTGTTTATTATGAAAAGTGGTGTTGCACATTGTGAACCAGAGTTCCTTGTCCCCAGCTTTGATCACCACTTAATAATAAAACAATATTGTGTGGAGCAATTGACGCAATTGCTTGTGGTTTATATTCTTTGGATTTTAACATCTGGCATGTTATGCTGTGATAGCTTGCTTGAAGGTATAGTTTTAGCCAGCTGCCTAAAACATCTAAGTATTAAATTACTCTTTATCTTTTTATATTCTGGAGGATCTGCAGAGTTCATATATGAGCTTGAACTACTGCAACTTTAAAGCAAAGCTTGGTTTTAAGAAATGAAGTACAAAACCACCCATTTAAACCGGGGGGACTCAGCAGAAAGCAGCTTCCAGAACTGGGATTCCCATCACAAGGGCTAAGGCTTAATAGTGTTAAGAAAAATTATGAGAGGAGGCAGCTAAAAATTTGGACCTGTGAATAGTATCTGTCAGGTTTTTTTCCCCTTGTTGTAAAATAAAACAGGTATGAAATTTATCAAATTTTTCTAAAAGTAAAATGTAAATGTAGAACGTTGCTGTTAGCAATGAAGTAATTTTAACGTATTCTTAATAAGGATTTAAAGCAATATTGCATAACATGCAAATTAGCATTCCAAGATTTTTCATGTTTTTAATTACTAAAAATCACGTCTGAGTTCCTTTCCCAATGTATTGCTGAAACTTGACGTAGATGTTGTACATTATGATATTGTTTAGCATGTAATCTTAAGATTATCATGTAAGATAATGTTAATGTGGTTGTTTAAAGCAACTGAAATGAAATTCATGTCCAGTCATTTGAATAGGGAAGCATTTGAAATAGTGAACATCCTTGATTTCATGTTTCAGAGCATGTTTCAAGTCCAAGCTTAAAATGCAGTTCAGAGATGCCAATTAATTTTGTTTACTGAAATGAAAAGTATTTTGATGAAGAAAGAAGTTTATGACTTATTTATTGCTACTAGAAAAGATTGCCAGTGTTGTTAGAAAGCTTCCTTACCCACAATTTCAAGATTAAAATTCTACTTTATTAAAGAGGGAAAAAGATCAAATTACTGTTATCTCAGTGTAGTGCAATTAATTTAAAAAAATTAACTGATTATTTTTCTTAGCAAGATAGGTCACCAGTGTATGGGGGTTTTTTTTGTGCATCTTTATTTGCATATTAAAAGTTTTTGCTATTTGAATGTTAGCATTGAAAAATATTGCTTTGGATTTTAAGGGACTTGTGTATAAGTTACATAATGATTCTGGTTGACTCAGCTTCTGGAGAGATATGTGTGATGTTCTTATAGGGTCATATGTGGTTTAAAGGTTTTTGAGGCAGCAAACCCCTCATTCTAACTCTTGTTACCTTAAGAAGCATTTTTCATTGCAAAGGCTTATGATTTGTATTTTATAACACTGTTATGCTTTTCTTTTTCAGTCCCAGAAATCCTGGATAGAAAATACTTTCACGAAGAGGGAGTGTGTGTACATTATACCAAGTTCAAAAGACCCCCACAGGTAAAAGTGAAATGATGCAAGAACCCATTGCTGCTCTTTAAAATTAAAAAAGTCAATATTGTAAAGAGTGTTGGACTAACTGCTTTGTCTGTAAGAAATACTGTCATGAATCCTCATGCTTTCTCGACCAGGATTTTTAAGCTTCATATATTTGAGAACAGCTTAGAAACCTTTTCTTCTGAGGCTGGGAGAATTTTTGTTTCAGTCTTTTCCATAAAAAAACCCTTATGAATCTCTTTTGTTCTGTTGGGACAGAGTATTATTTTTCATTTAAGAACTTTGTTTTTAAACAGAAAAAGAACTAAGGAAATGCTGTAGAAATTTTAAGTTTTTGTAAATAATTCACCTTGTTCCTTGAAACCATGTGACATGAGAAGCTTTTAGAATTTATAGCCAGGATTGTGGAACATGGAAAATTTGCAAATACAAACCAAGTAATTAGGAAGCTGTTAAAATTTCCAGAGCGTTTAACAAGGAACAAAATGGTCTTCAACACTTGCCCTTTTACTTTAACCTGTTTGTAGCTTACAAGGGACTTTAAAACTTTCCCACCAGGTTCTGCCCTTCAGCTTCTAAAAATCGCCTCCTGTTGTTGGTGAATTGCTCACTGCTGTTTCTGAGTTAGGCATAAATTAATCAAATGTAGACAGGATTATTTGGTCTGCATTGATGATATTTAGCTTTTAGTATAGACAGTTATAATTTAGTAATTTTTAGAGAAGATCTAAAGCTACAGGTCAGTGTTAAAAGCATAAATGATTAATAGCAGTGTAACTTTGACAGCGGGCAAAATTTAAAAATTGTTTATGCACAACGTCTGAGTAAAACTGAAGACTTCTGTCTGACATCTCTTTTGCATGCTGGCTCTTAACCATAATTGGTTAACAGCTGCTTATGAAAGCAGTGATACAAATTTATCTGCTATGCTAATTTTAGATGTTAAGAAAGCTGTTAGCAGGAAAACATGGGAAATGTTTAATATGGAAGATGAGAGAAATTACATAATGAACTGTATGGAAAGACACTACTGTATAAAATACAGACAAGTTACCATGTTGAAAATGGACAAATTTAGGCATCATGTTTTCCGTTTATTGGAGTTCTCTTTTGTTCTGCAATCTTTCTGTAAGCACACAGTGGTCTAAGTGGTCGTGTGTCCTGTCCCATCCCATCCGTGGCCCTCCTTCCCCTGCCCTTGAAATTGAAACTGAACTTAACTCATGTCTTTCAATATTTCTTACAGATGCCTTCCAGGATGTCAGATTTGTCAGCAACTTGTCAGGTAAGAGTTCTTTGTAATTAAAATATTTATGAATATTTTTCCATTAAATAAGTGCTTTCATAATAGGGTTTTTAGAAGTTTTGATCAATATTATGAATGACAAGTTGGTGAAAGGTTAGATATAAAATAAATTTAACTAATGCTTAAAGAACTATCTGCAATATGTAGATCACAAATTTGTGAATATAATATAAATTATTTGACTTCAAAGAATCAGTTTTTTCTCGCCTCCAGCTTGCTATCTCAGTGAGCTTCAATAATTTGCGTAATAATATGCATTGTAATTACCTATTGCCATAAATATTTATGGCAACAAGGCTTGCTCTGGAAAAGAGGTTTTTCTAATATTTAGAATCTTTGCTTTCTAAATCTATTCTATTTCTGTTATAGACAAAAGAAGTTCCTTCCTTTTATTTTCTAATACCAGGATTTACTAAAGTGTTGTACATGGTGTGGTTGGGTGCAGGTGCTGCTGTGGCCGCTTGGTCAGACAACATGCTTGTTTTACTGCGAGTCTGGCTATGAAATACTCGGATGTGAAGCTGGGTGAAAACAGTAACCAGGAAATAGAGGAGTGGTCAGTGGAAAAACATACGGAACAAACCCCTACTGATGCTTATGGTGTCATCAACTTTCAAGGGGGATCTCATTCTTACAGGGCTAAGGCACGTATGACATTCTGTTGTTTGTGGGTTTTTTTGTTACTCTAACTATGTTGATATTCTGGATGCTTCATTTCTGAAATTGTAGGCTGAAGTATTATCACCCATTTTGTGACAAGCCAGTTCCTTCTTCTGTGCTAGTATTTTTTGTTGTGATCTGCATTCTTTCTGATTTTCATTTGTTAAAATTAGTTTTTCATGACTGAAGTTGCTCAGATCTATCAGAATTAGTTGTATTCAAGTACAGCCTTACCTTCAAATTGTGCATGGTAATAAGAATTCATAAACACTTCAGCAAAACATTGCATTAAGAACTAAGTGTTACCATTTCAGACTTCATGAAAATACAGCATAACAACACTCTTACATTTTTATAGGACCTGTTAAGTAATATCTGCTATCTTAACCCTCTAGTCATAATTTTCAAAATCTGAAAAAAATTTATTTAAAATTAAGGACAGATGTAGAATATGCTTCTTTATGAGATTTTTGACAGTCATTAAAGCACAGCTGTACTGAACAGAATAACTAAGTTTTTGGGGAGAGGAGGTTAGTTAAAAGCAAGGATACCAATAAATCAAAATTTTGGAAACCAGTTCTTAATTCCCAAGTGCACATGTACTGGAGAGGCTAAAAAAGTGGAAATTCTGACAGATTCTTCACAACCACTTTGTGAAGGATTTTTAGTTGTGGTAGAAGTTATTTAATGCTTATGCAATTATAGGCTATGAGGGGTTCTTGTACATTGTGGCTCCTGTGGCAAAACTGAAGTGCTTTTGAGGGAGCTGTGTTGTTTATGCAGAACCCCCAAGGACAGTCCAGTGCTTTAAGTCAGATCATCTCTGAAATGGGAAGGGCCCTTAGCAGAGTTCTTTCATGTTGGTAATAGCAGTGTATGGGTTCCTCTGTACTCTTAGTATAGCTTAAAATTGCTGTGAATCCTTTTCTAGGTGCACAGAAATAGCAGCTGCCCACACTCCTTCTGCAGAGTGCAAGTGGGGTTGCTCAAACCAGTTAAATGGAGTAGTGATGGTTTTTTATTTAGAACTTGATTCAGGAAGGGTTTAATTTCTGCACACTATACCCTCCTCTATTGAATAGCTTGTATTGAAGATGTGGCAGTATTTTAGCCAATCAACTAATCTACTTAATCTTATACTGTTAAAGATGGCAAGTTAAAAAGCTGCCAGTTTTGAAGTTTTCTATTAAAAAATGTAGGTTTTCTTCCCACCAGGAACAGGGGAGGACAACCAAGCAACTGTCTGAAAAAGTCTTTGCAGGGGACATGAAAGCCTCTCCCCAGTAGAACTTCTATAAATGCTTCTGAATTTCGTCTAATTTAGAGATCATCCAGTGCTCTCATAAAGACTCTTTTTTCCAAGTCCCTGTGCCAGTAGGGTGGAATACCAGGATCTTTTTGTAGTCGTGCCTTGTCCAAAACTTACTTTCCAAACTGTTAACTGTCTTGTTCTTGACTGTAGAGGACTTGAAGGAAGCTTGTTCATCTACTGTGTTTTGAGAAAGTGAATTACATTTTCCATAGCCAGGAATAGGATAATATATCCTGAAATATGCCCTGGTTCTTCTTTTCACATGTTGGAGCCTTTCAACTCTCTTCTTGTGCCTGCAGTATGTGCGACTGTCATATGACACCAAACCTGAAGCTATTCTGCAACTTATGCTTAAAGAATGGCAGATGGAGTTGCCAAAGCTTGTTATATCTGTACATGGGGGCATGCAGAAATTCGAACTTCACCCACGCATCAAGCAGTTGCTTGGCAAAGGTCTTATCAAAGCTGCAGTGACAACAGGAGCCTGGATTATAACTGGAGGAGTGAACACAGGTAAAGAACTCCTAAAGAATGTGCACAGTTAACTGGATTATGGTTTATAAGAGCCAAAAGATTTAATGGATGCATGGCTTCCTCTTAAAGCAAAGTAAATTTGAGTGAGTTTGGTCAGGTGAAATTAAAATAAATTTTGAGCGTGTGTAGTTGGAAGTGGGCTGCTGTTTTGTTTTGCAAAGAGAAATAAAATATTGGGGAGGTGTTGGTTTTTGGGCTTTTTGTTTTTAGTGGTTTTTTTTTGTTTGGTTGTTTGTTTTCTAGGTTTTGGTTTTGAAACCACAAGAGGAAAAACTTAATGTGATTAAAAACAAGTACAATAATGTACTGTTACTCTCTATTTCTTATTAGGCTAATCCTTATTTTGTTGAATTATTTTGTTTCCTTCTAGTAGATGTTGTGTATGGTGTTTTTTCTTTGGTGGTGTGTCAAATAAGTGCCCGAATCCTTAAAGGCCCAATTACCAAAATAAAACAGTTAAAGGTCCAGTTACCTAAATAAAACAGTTGTATTTCTTAGTAAGGTGCAGCATTTAATACATATGATTTCTTTTTATGCACAAACAGGTGTTGCAAAACATGTTGGGGATGCTCTAAGAGAACATGCTTCCAGATCATCTCGAAAGATTTGCACTATTGGGATTGCTCCGTGGGGAGTGATTGAAAACAGAAATGACCTTGTTGGAAGAGATGTAAGGATGAATTACCTAACTGAAATAACCCATGTACTGATTTACCCCATGTATTTTTTGACAAATCTACTCAAGCATGTTTTTTTCCCTTGCTTTGCATCATTGGAATACTTGCTTTACTGTGAAGATACACTGACATCTGTGACTTATGCAAGATCATTATGTATAAACAAGTTGCAAAATGCAAATGTGCTACAGGAGGAGCTTGTTCTTAAGTATTTAATCCTTTTTTTTCTCCCCTACTGATACTGACTCAAATTACAAAAATGTTAAAGTATTACAGACAATTCACATTTAGAGAGGATGTTAAGTTGAAAAATTTTGATGTGGAGTCTTCAGTGCTACTGTTTGCCAGAGCAAACAAGTTTTCCCCAAAGACATCTTTTTAATGGATCTTTTCTCTGTTATCCCTCAGAACAGCTTCCTTTAGTGAAATAATTATCTGCTTCTCTGCACAAAGTTCAGAGCTACAGCTGTTGGTGTATCCTGACCCAAGGCAGGCTTTTATGTGTCAGTGCTTCTCGTTGAGCCACCAGTCCTTGTGTCTAGACAAAAAGTTAAGTTTCACAGAAACAAGTATGAATCTTCACAAGTAAAAGACATTGTTGTGTGCTTATACTTAGGTGGTTGCTCCGTATCAAACCTTGTTAAATCCATTAAGTAAACTAAACGTCCTAAATAACCTCCATTCCCATTTCATTCTGGTGGATGATGGAACAGTTGGAAAGTATGGAGCAGAAGTTAAATTGAGAAGAGAACTGGAAAAAACCATTAATTTGCAACGGATCCATGCAAGTAAGTAATTCTGCTGCCTGAGGGTTGAGTGTTACTGTGCTTTAATGAAAAAGGTAGTTGGCACCAAACATCTGAATGACAAAGTAGAAAAATTAAGTCTTTTGTTTATGTTTCAAGTCTGAATTTACAAACTTCAACAGCAGCTTTGGACCCTGGAGATCGCTGGTAGATTTATGGCTTCTCTGGGACCAGTGAGGAGAGTCTTTTGAATAAGGTTGTCTATTTACTTTGATAAAGCAAGTGTAAGTCAGTTCAGGTCTTGGTATGTTGTCAGACCTTCCTGGTCTGATTGATTAATGGTTTTGATACCATTCACTTGCAGTTGCACAATGGGGCAATTGAGTTTGTAAAACGTCATCTGTTTGTGCAGAGAAGCCATGACTTATTTTTGGGTGTTTTCCCAATTATGGAGCAACACGTTTGACTCTTCTAGGAATGCTTGCTTTCGCAATGTTTCCCATCAGCAGAGGGTTTCTGTGTACCCATATTCAAATGCTATATGTATTGTCATATGTATAGTATGTCATTGTCAAACTATTTGGGGGAAGTTAGAGGAGGAGTTCCAAAAGAAAAATTTTTCAATTTTCTACCTTAGTTCGTGAATATTTCTGTGAAGAATCTCCTCTCTTCTGTAGACTGTATTCCATTGTATTTACCAGCTTTGCAGTGCTTTCCTCCCAGCCCAAAGTATAAACAGTGCTTGAAACCATGTATTTACAACAGTTCACATGTCTGGCAGGCAGCACTTTAATTTTTATTCAACGAAAGGGGCAAACTTGATTTATTAAATGTGTAAAACTGATCTTAGCATTCCCTATACACCTACAACATTGTCTGGTTTTCATTACTTATTTGCAACTTTCCAGGAATTGGTCAAGGTGTGCCTGTGGTGGCACTTGTGTTCGAAGGGGGCCCCAATGTCATCCTCACAGTTTTAGACTTCCTTCAGGAAAGTCCCCCGGTGCCCGTGGTGGTGTGTGAAGGAACTGGTAGAGCTGCAGACATACTGGCCTATGTGCACAAGCAAACAGAGGAGGGAGGGTAAGTCCCAGCACTGCCAGCCAAACTATCTGTCGTACATAGGTGGGTTTTGAGATCATTTCCTAATGAATTTGTGCAAGAGCCTTTTCTGTTTAGTGCAGAAAACACTTGGCTGTTTCAACTGTCATTTCAAATAATGAGGGGTGTGGTCAGGCTCCACAATACTTAGTGACTTCTAGTTAGTTGTCAGCCTTGCATAAATCCTTAAACATACTGGGTCCTTGTTGCTGCCTCAGACAGGAGGCAGGGGTCTGATGTAGCTGTAAACCAAACAGCTTTGTCCATGGTAAGATCACAGGCAGATTATTAAGCAAAGTAAGTGTCAAAATCTTTTCATCGATGGTATCTCAGAATTCAGTAAGGGAAGGAAAGGGAGAGAGAACTGAGTTACTTTTATGAGGCAGTAGCAGAAAATCGTAGATTAAGCAACCTATACTTTCTAAAGGTTACCCAAGGTTTTGCCACAGAAACAGTGATAATCTTATAGATAGTAGGACTCTGAATAGGCATGTTGAAACTAATTAAATGAGTTGTTGTTCTTTCTGTTCATGTATAAAACAATTGCTTTCCTGTTTGTTTGTTTCAATCTCAGGAATGTTCCTGAGGGTGCTGAGCCTGAAATCATTTCAACCATCAAAAAGACATTTAACTTTGGTCAAAGTGAAGCAGTTCATTTGTTTCAGACACTGATGGAATGCATGAAAAAAAAAGAACTTGTAAGTAGATCTTGCCATAAAATTCTCTATGCAAGGTGCATGCATTTATGGATATATGATATGATATGATTTTTTGTTTCCTTTTTTTGGTACTTTTAGTTATGACTACTAACAAAAGTGTACTATCTCTGCATGTTTTAAACAAAATCACCTCATAGAGTTTTATATGTAGTTCAGGGACTGATGTCTCATTTAGACATCATATTATGTTGGTTTAAAATTACCATATTCAGCTAAATATGTTTGCTGGCAGGTTAATCTCGACCTAGAATGAACTGGAGAGGTAAACAGGGTCCTGTGTTATAGACAAGAGAGTATTGTAATCACAGTAGGAAGAGATGTTCAAATTGATTGAAGAGTGTGAAGGATTTGTGCTCTGCCTTTACCTGTAATGGATTGTCCTGTGTGACACCCAGTTAGGAAAACAAAACAAAAGAGTGCGTGCTAAATGCTTAAATCAAGCGTAGCAGGCTTAAACTGCATCAAAGACAAGGTGTCTTTTATGTCAGGAATTGAAATAGATTAAAAAAGACTGGAGCTAATCACCTTTGCCCGAAAATAACTTCAAAATATGTTTTCCTCATTTTTCCCTTTTGGACAGATTACAGTTTTTCATATTGGGTCAGATGAACACCAGGACATTGATGTTGCAATACTTACAGCTTTGTTAAAAGGTGAGACTTAATTTTAAGAGCATTTGGAACCTCCAGCTATTATTGTTTACTCTGTAGATGATGGATTATTTATACAATAATATAGCCAGTAGCAATCTTTAGTTTTTAAACAAAAAAAATATTTATTGTGTTTTCTCATTGCATAATACCATAATGTGAAATAAATGATAAAATATGGTGTATAACTTCGTATTGGATTGCTTGATTTGGTCTTTTTAGGAAGCAAGAATGTTTATTAGCTTGTATTTTAATTAATTTTATATTTTCTTCAATGTGTTTGCTTCTAAAGGCACGAATGCATCTGCATTTGACCAGCTTGTTCTTACACTTGCGTGGGACAGAGTTGACATAGCCAAAAATCACGTTTTTGTTTATGGGCAACAATGGCTGGGATGTAATGGTCTGGATTAAGCAAAATTATAATTATGATGATTTCTAAAAGAGAAGCACAATTTACTGTAAAGAATGAATCTTTTGACTTTTGTAGAGAGAGACTGTAGAATACTGACACACTTATTTGTGCACACTGCATAGTCTTACAGCTGTTTTGCTGTTATGTATTTGAAAATGGTTCAAAAATTTTAGAAATGTGCTAAGTCTCCTGAATAACTAGCAGAGCAAAGACATTACAAAAGGTGGAAGCTGAATTCATGTTAGTCAGATGCTCTTTATTCCTTGCAGCTGCATGATCATGGAAAGTTATTAAGCAGCATCTACTAAAATGCACTATTGGGACACTGGGAGTGGCTTTTGAGGCAGGGACAAAATGTCTGTTTCTTGCAGTTTGAAAATTAGTTTAAAAACTGCATGGTGGCTCTTACCTTTTCCCCTTTTTACTGTAAAAATAAAACACAAACTTATTGAGTGTGCAGTCAGAAGTATGTACTGTAAGGCTTATTGACTGAAATGGTGGTTCCAACCATTTGTCTTCAAAGCAAATTGTGCTTTAAGTGTGTTATATCTCTGTGTTTCATCCAATATCAATCTGTGAGAACAGCTTAATCATGTTAAACCAAATGTCTACTTAGTCCCATGTACTGTCTCACTAGGAGATACCTCTGAAACAGTTAAAGTCTTAAGAATATTCTCTCATCTTGCAATTGTGTGAAATTCAGGGGATATTCTGAACCAAAGGTGACACCTTTATAGATGTGTAAGGTTTCTACAGCCCTGTAAATGAATGAGGTTGACACATTATCTAAGTGCACTTTTGTGATGCCCTGTTTTACTGGCTCTCTCCAGGCTCTACCTTGTTACTTATTTGTTGTAGGTTGGCTCCCTGGAACAGGCTATGTTGGATGCTCTCGTGATGGATAGAGTTGCATTTGTGAAACTTCTGATTGAAAATGGAGTAAGCATGCACAAATTTCTTACAATTCCCAGGCTGGAAGAACTTTATAACACAGTAAGTAAATGATTGCTTTTTAAGCTACTTTTAGAACAGTTTTTTAGTTGCTCAGCATGTTGGATACTGGGTTGTGTGCACCAGTCTGAAGGTGTGTTACAGCCCTGTTGTGGAACTCATGAAATGTGTAAACCCTCCTCATAGCAGAGAAGAGAACAAGAGAAAGGTAGATGGGTGAAACTTGTGCACAAAATATGGGATCTGTGTAGGGCTTCATAGAATGAATTCTGTCTATAGCAGTTAACATTATCACGATAGTTGTAAAAATAGTTTAATTTGTGAACCTGCATAATTGTAAATATTACTTAGAAAAATTTTGTTGCTCTAGGTGTTGATTTAAGAATTTCAAGGTAGTTTTACCTAACACTTAAGTATTCCACCAAAAATTAGCTAATGTAGTAGTACACATGTACTAATGAATGGTACACTAATTAGGCTTAGGCTTGCATTGACAGTCTCGTTTTCTGCTTTTGCCAAAGAAAAAAAAAGAAAAAAGAACTAATTCTTTAGCCAATAGAGCTCTGTAAAGGAGCCCATGTGATAAGGTTTTTTTATTAGCTGTATTTTTAATTATTTTTAAACAAGTAATTAAATAATTAAATTCAATTATTTAATTAAATAAATTAAATAATTAATTTTAAGACTAAATAATACAATGTTGCTTTTACATGCTTGATGTGCTTTTGATAGAGTCTGTGTGGGAGATGGGGCTAACCATATGTCTGTAAGTGTAACAGTTCATGCACTCACAGGAAATCAGAGAAGGTATTAAAATCCACTTTAGTGAAAAGGGAGATTGTTCAGACTAAAATTTAAAATGTAAGGGAGCTTTTACTATGGGTCCTGCAATACTGTAAACATGACTATCAGTCTGTGTTCCTGGAAATTCATTCTGCTTTTTGTATTCTGGTTTTGTTGGGATTTTATTTTTTGTTTGGTTTTTCCTTTTTTGGACAAACCGTGGGTGTAATATTATGCCCCAAACTAAAACGGAAGTAAATTGCAGCAAAAAAGGAAATAGTCTGTGGCTACTACAATACTGTGATGTATTTGCATCTGTTGCATTTCTGTTTGTTTAAAAGCTAGGGATTTTTTTATTTGAGCCAACATGCAAAAGTATTTGGCTTGTACTGTAATTTTCTCGTGTTGCCGCTGCACGTGAATTTCTCATTCCAAACTTTTTTCTTCTCTTTTTTATGAAGAAACAAGGCCCAACTAACCCAACACTCTTTCATCTTGTTCGGGACGTCAAACAGGTATGCTGTAAATGTACAAATCTGTCAAACCAGCAATGGTAGTTTTATGGAAATTTCTTCCATTTGACTGTCCATTTGATCTGTAGCTCATTAATTAGGTTTTATTGTAAGTAATAAGTTACCTCTTCAGACATTTTGTTGTTTACAATACTTGCTGTTGTATGCTTGGTGCCCTGCTGCCTGAAAGATGTTAAACCTGAAGAATGTTGTCTTCTTCATCTTCCTTTTGAAAATTTTCCTTCTTGGGGGGGTGGAAAGCTGATACTCTCAGCTAGGAGTACTTCTGTTAAAACAAAAGACAAAAAACCAGTGTGTCCCTCCTGCCCCCAAGGAAATAAACATCTATCCTGCTAAGGGAGATTGTATAGAACAGAAGCTATAACCTAGTCTTTCTTTAAAAATAATAACTATTGAGCCATGTAGATATTTCTTCGTTGTTGTCTTGATGTGGTTTTTTTTTTTTAATAATGAAATTTTGTTTGTTTTTGTTATTTAGAACTGTGATAGAACATGTAGAAACACTCTAAGCAAGCTTAAGATTATAATTTGAAACACTAAAAAATACCTTTTGTATTCCTAGGGAAATCTTCCTCCAGGATATAAAATCAACCTGATTGATGTGGGACTGGTTATTGAATATCTGATGGGAGGAACCTATAGATGCACCTACACAAGGAAACGCTTCAGAGCGATATACAACAGTCTCAGCGGGAACAATCGGGTATGTAGCAGTGGGGGAACCTATGTTCTCAATTAAAATGTGTTTTGGAGGAAAATTGGGTCCATGTTGTTTTGTTCCTCTTGTTAATGGACTACTTTTCAAGGCAGTGGCAAGGCCTATGAGGGCAGCTGAGAGCTGGTTTCGGATTGAGAGCAAACAAAAGGATTTGTTCTCCTACTCCTTATTCTAGCACATCCTTACTTCTTCTCCGTGATTCCCTCTTTTCCTACTTGTAGGGGAAGAATGGGCACTAAACATGCAGATTATATAGGGCTTGGGATGCAGACATCTTAGCTCCTTGTGTAAGCTACACTAAACAGCAAGTGTAACTGCCTATTTGGTGACTTCTTAAAAATAACAAAACCAAACAAGAAACCATGTTAAATATCCAGTCAAAATTCTGCTTGTGCTGTCATGTAAGTTCATCAATGTTTCAGTAACCAGACACCTTCTCCTTATCCCTGTTACAGAGATCTAGTCGAAATCCTTCAAGTGCTACTCCTCAGATGTGTAAAAGCCACGAGTCTTTTGGTAACAGGGCAGACAAGAAGGAAAAAATGCGCCATAATCATTTCATCAAGACAGCGCAGCCATACAAACCAAAGGTATGCATGGGAGGGGAGCACGGTGGGGGCTTGTTTCAAGCAGCTAAGACTGGAAAGCCTGGTTGAAATCCAAGTGCTCACTGAAATGTGAGTAGCAGCAGTTGCATTGAGTTTTGTAAAGCTGGAATTTCAACCTTGCTTTTGTACTTGTTTCTAAATGGTAGCTGTTTTACTGGATTCTATAAAGAGTGTTTCTCTTTCAATATAGTTCTGGGTGAGCTTTGATATGCTGGGGACCAAAAAGCTTATCTTTAACACTAGCAATGGGGGAGGGGGGGAGGAACTCAGTAGATTCAGAGCAAGATTTGACCATGTATTACTACTATAAGCAGTTTCCATGAGTTTCCTCATTTGTATGTAGGTATATTAGCTACTGCTTTTCTTTTCATCTATAATTCAAAGTAACTCAGTCTCACAGTTATTAAAATGATTTGGACTCAGCTGAAGTTTTCGAACAAAAGTTCCAGCTGCTTTTCAAGTCTTCAGAAATTCTTTTTTTCTTTTTTATAATTATATGTAATTTGGTATTGGATCAGTCAGCATTTTATTTCAAGTTTATGCAACGACCGAGTATAGAGACTTAAAAATGTAACTTCCTGCTTTTATTTTAAAGATTGACACTGGTGCAGAAGAGGGAAAAAAGAAAAGAACCAAAGATGAAATAGTAGACATAGATGATCCTGAAACGAGACGTTTTGCTTATCCTCTCAACGAGCTGCTGTTGTGGGCGGTGTTAATGAAGAGGCAGAAAATGGCCCTTTTCTTCTGGCAGCACGGCGAGGAGTCCATGGCAAAAGCTTTGGTTGCTTGCAAAGTGTATCGTTCAATGGCATATGAAGCAAAACAAAGTGACCTTGTTGATGATACTTCAGAAGAACTGAAACAGTATTCCAAGTAAATTACGTTTATATTGTTCAAAATATTTTCTTGGCATTTGCAATAAAGTATATATGAACTATATATGAACAAAACAAACTGTTCTATTAGCACACTTGAAGACAATTCCTTTTTGCAAAAAAAAGGATTGAGTGGCACTCTAGTAGAAGTTTCATATTAGATATTGCTCCCTCTTGGGAGCTGTTACAAGTCTTTATTTATAGTTGAATTAGAAGAACAATGAATGTGCCATTTACTTCTGTGTAATTTCTGAGTGTGTTTTAATAGCTGTTTGTAACATGCATGTGTTTTTAATAGAAACCACAGATTGATGTGTTATAGTTACAAATTACCATGTATCTGCACAGAAGGGTCAAATAATAGTCCCTTCAAGTTGTGCTATTGGGAATTTGTACAGGAAAACTCATGCTAAACTGAAGGTCATTTTCTATAGATACTATATTTTGTTTTGTTGTTTTTTCTTCATTCTAGTGAGTTTGGCCAACTGGCAGTTGAGCTGTTAGAACAGTCCTTCCGACAAGATGAGACTATGGCCATGAAATTATTAACCTATGAGCTTAAAAACTGGAGCAACTCCACTTGTCTGAAGTTGGCAGTGTCGTCCAGGCTCCGTCCCTTTGTAGCACACACTTGTACACAGATGTTGTTATCAGATATGTGGATGGGAAGGCTGAACATGAGGAAGAATTCATGGTACAAAGTAAGTGTTGTCACAGTTTATCGGTGTAAAAAGGGCCAATGGAGTTTTATGTTTAAAGGGAAGGAAAGTGTGTGTTTAATGCTATTAGTATAAAGCTTCCACAACTGTAGCTTACATTAATAAATCCTGTAAACCAGTCTCCTATAACATAATCAAAACTGGAAGTATTTGTTGTAAACTCTTCTTTTGACACTCTATTATCTTTTCAAATAAGGTACAGAAATATAGAAGGCAAAAACCAGGCAAGTAGCCTTTAATCAGAGGCTTAAAGAGATCATGTGAATACTAATCCACTACTAAAAACAAAGTAGTAACAAACCTTAACAGATGGAAAACCTGCTGTAAGACTGTAGTTTTGTGCGTTTTGGCTTTTTACAGGGAGCACATAATTCCTATTTTGGAGGAACTGAGCAAAAGCAGGGCACAGAACAAAACAAGGGTAGGCAAATCGGGGACAGGTGTTCCAGTGGTGGCCTTTGTGATATAGATCAATTGAACCAAAATGGGAGTTGCATATTTCTTTGAGATGGTGTGCCAAAACCTGATTGTTGCTAGAAATATAATGAAATAAAACTTTCCTACAAAATATCTACAAGCATCATTTAACTTGTGACCTACTAAAATCTTGTTTGATAACTGATTAACCATTTTCTTGCTTGCTTTGTAACATGCTAATGACAGTAAATAGCTTTCACTTACTCTCTTCATCTATACCTTAGCCCATTTTTCTGCCATAAATTGAAAAAACAACCCAAAACCAAACACACACCACTCCTCTCTCCCCCTGCAAATCACAACCTTGTATATGCATTTAAAATACACCTTAACTGTACACAGCTCTAGAGTTTCTGGGAGTGGATTAAATAACAGAGTGTGAACAGGACATCTCTATCTTCAGTCTTGAAGTAGATTCTTTCTAGTAGCTTTTAGTTTTGGAATTTGTTGTTTTTTTCCCATTTCCTTTATCTTCAAATCAAGAAACACTCTGAATATGTGATCTTAGGCTCTTAAGTGTATGTACAAGTAGTAACAACTAATTATTTTTTACATTTTTCCCCCTCAGTAACAAGCAAGTGAAATTTAAATTATATATTTTCAGAGGATATTCTGTGTGTTGGTGTATTCTGATACTTTAATGTAGCTGTGAACTATTTGCACTTAGTCATCATCTTTTCCAGGTGATACTGAGTATTTTACTCCCTCCTGCTATACTGCTGTTGGAATATAAGACCAAGGCTGAAATGTCACACATTCCTCAGTCTCAAGATGCACATCAAATGGCAATGGATGACAGTGAAATCAACTTCCAGACTGTAGCAGATGAAATACCTATGGTAATGTGGGGCAGGGGGAGGTATTAAAGCAATATTCCTAACAAATAGTTACATTTTTAAGTCAAGAGTTGAAATAAATGTCAAAAGGCATGTGTTTCTGTGTGTGAAGTTAACAGTCCTTTCATTTTAGGAGGTTTTTAAAGAAGTAAAGATCTTGGACAGTTCTTTGGAAAAGCATGATATGGAGACTCCAGCAAAACCTAAAAGACTCCCAATTACGCAGAAGTTTTATGCATTTTATCACGCTCCAATTGTGAAGTTTTGGTTTAATACGGTGAGTTTTTTTCTGTGTGGTGTGTATTTCATTTGAAAATGAAGGTTACATTTTGGTTCTTTTCCCAGCATGTAGCTCTGACTGAATCAAAGGTTAAGCACTATCCAAAAAAACCCTTACCTTGCTAAGCTGGAAATGAGAAGTACCTGATTTTGAAAAACTGCATATGCACATGCCATGCCCTGTGGTTTGGGTTGTTTTGAAGTTCATGGTGTTGGCTTTAGAAATACCTTTTTTTAATTTTTATTTTTTTTTAAGCTAAGAGAGTAATTAGCATGAACGTTTTTATTCTGGTCTGAGTAATTAGTTTCATCAGTTGCTAGCAGGAGTTCTATAACCATCTGTTAGGCTGAAGTGTTCATGCACTGCTCTGTTTCAATTACTGTAATAGAAATGCTAGAATTTATACTAAAGGAAAATAACTGTAATAAGAGCAAAGCTTTGCTAACAATAAATAGCTTGTTACAGCTATTTTTCCTCTTCTAAGATGAAAATGTTTCTATGCCCTTATAAATAGAAACTTGTCTGCTTAAATGGGTAAATACAGTCCTGTAATCCTATTTGAAGTTTTTATTGTGTACCACATCAGAAGATTCCATGCACATCTAAAAAGAACCCTTCAGTAATTATATGTATAATATTTATTTGTGTGTTTTAGTTGGCATATTTAGGATTCCTCATGCTCTACACATTTGTGGTTCTTGTAAAGATGGAAGAATTACCATCCGTTCAGGAGTGGATTGTTATTGCTTACATTTTCACATCAGCAATTGAGAAAATCCGTGAGGTATGCCTCTAACAGTCTGGGATTTTAGCTTTCTTTGTCAGTTAAAACAATATGCTTGAAACTATGATTCAGTAAGCAAAAGAACCCAAGAACTTCAAGCATCAGGGCGTGTGATGCGATACCTTTATCTTAAACTTTGGTATAGACTGGGGATGGAGGACTATAAAACAAGGTGGATTTTTCTTTCTAAATATTAAGGAACTGGCAGTAACATGCTGGTCAGATTTCTTTGGTTAAAACACATCACTCCCTGCCCTCCCTAGCTGATTGCTACTTTTTTTGATTCTGTAACTCCCTGCCAACAAGTTGCAATGCAATGAACAACGTTACTTTTCTGGCTGGTGAAATGTGTATTTATTCATTAGTGTCAGTCAGACTCTACCACTGTGCCATGACCAAGATATCAAAACAAAAATAAAAAGGTTTACTGAGACAGGATAGCTATCATAACTACAACATTCCTGGTCAGCAAGAGACTTCTGAGGATTTTTAAAAGCATTTTTAAATGGGAAAGAGAAAGTTAGTTCTTTAATCTGGTACCTCAGGCCCAACTGAAGGGGCAGATAATGGGGCTCATTTTGTAACAGTAACCTCCTCAAAAGAAATAAAAACCCCACTAAACCTCACCAAACCCCAAATTCCTTCACAAATTGTTTAGACAGAGCGAAACATGCATCCTCCTCTCCTTGTTGTGAAGCTGACACAGTTAAACACTGGCTTTGATTTCTCAGTGAATAAGAATTATCCATTTGAATAGATATTTTATTTTTGCAAGTATAAAAATATTAGTGATTCGTATGTTTCACTGTTGGTCCCTATGCAATAAATATGAGCAGTCCTGACCTTTATTTTTATTTTTTTACAGATTTTTATGTCAGAGGCTGGGAAGATTAATCAGAAGATCAAAGTGTGGTTCAGTGATTACTTCAATATCAGTGACACAGTTGCCATTGTCACTTTCTTCATTGGGTTTGCATTAAGATTTGGAGCAAAGGGGAATTTTGGAGAAAACACTTACAGAGAAAATTATGTCTTTGTTGCTGGAAGAATAACATACTGTCTCAATATAATTTTTTGGTATGTGCGATTACTGGATTTTCTAGCTGTAAATCAACAGGCTGGACCTTATGTTATGATGATTGGGAAAATGGTAAGTACTACTTTTGTTACTGATATTTTTTTACCAACTGAAATTTACAATTTCCCTCATAGTTTCATTTAGCAAAAGGTTGCTTATCCTGGTGAAATTTGTTAACAACTCTGTGTGCAGAATTAGCTTGCTGGAATATCACTTTAAGTGTTTCAAAGTGAGCACTAATTAGAAGGCTTCCTTTATTATGGAGCTTTCTGTGTCACATAATTGTGAGAAACTGGCAAATCTTTCTCCTCTGTTGTGTTTTGTTCTTAGCTGTCAGAGACTTAAATGAATATGATTAAGCCTTTTTCTTGACTGAGCTGGCATCGCTTCCCGTTTGGGCCCGAGATTTATTTATAACTTTTGTGCTCCTTAGGGCAGGACTTTGACTTGTTTTGTGTCCTAAAGCACCTAATGCTTTTGTGCTGTGGAAAATTGGAAATAGATTGTGGCCCTCTTCTTGTCTTATCACGTAAAAAATATTCAAATTGTTTGAAATTAAACAACCTAGCTCTACTGTCAGTAGCTCTTGTAAATGTTAAAAAATATATTCAGTCTTGAGTGCTGTATATATGAAGGTGGAAAGGGTTTTTATGTTTCTTATTTCTATAAAACGGTTCCTAAAAAGTCGAACCTGTCATTCCTTGAAAACGAGGGCATCAAGTCGCTCATGTCTCACTTTGATTTCTTGCAAGAGGCATAGGTTCTGTGTTCCAGCCTTTGGAAAACTACCTCTGGGGTTTGTGCAGCTATTCAGTACATTTAGGAAGGAATGTTTCTCTCTGTCAGCTGCTACTCATGCACGTATTAAGTATTAGAGTTATGAAGGAAATACTTTCAGTTGCCTTTGGCCAGGGATACTAAGTAAGCTCTAAGAAAGGACAGGGAAAAAACCCCAACATTTGTGTGGGTTTTTTAACACAATTCGTTATTTAACAAAAATTTCTGACTGAAATATAAGTGCCCTGGACTTTTTTCTGTATATAATTCTTAGAATTCATCAAGTGTACACTGTCACTGTAAAAGTGTTTCAAGTTGTGAAATCATAGTTATGATCCCATGGATTAACTGACTTTTTTTTGTGTTAATAGGTGGCCAACATGTTTTACATTGTGGTGATTATGGCCCTTGTACTACTTAGTTTCGGTGTTCCCAGGAAGGCAATATTGTATCCTGATGAGGCACCGTCTTGGACTCTTGCTAGAGATATTGTGTTCCATCCATACTGGATGATTTTTGGTGAAGTGTATGCCTATGAAATTGATGGTAAGACACTGCAATTTTGAAACAAATAAAGAGAAAACTTTCTCTGATTAAATTTTCTCGAGATCTTACAAAATTCCAATTTTATGAAGTGAAATGCCTGCTATTGTTGACATTGGTTCCATTCATTGGATTATCTCCTCTTTGTGGGCTGCAGCTGTGTAACTTCTTGACCTGACTTTTTCATTATCCTTTCTAAAGCTTGAATGGCTTAGAATGAAAACTTCTTTGTAATCACAGTTTCTCACAAGGCTGTTCATAGCAAGATACTGGAATCCTTCCCCACAACTGTCATACCCTTTTGGCTGTGGTGGTGTACTCTGCTTTTTAAAAAAATATGATAATATGGTTATGCCATAGTATTAACCAGATACTTTGGTATTTATCTACCATGTCCTAAATACATTTGGAATTGCAGAACCAGTGCATGATGGTTGTTACAAACTTTGTGACCTTTTTTTTCCTGTATCTCTACCTGCTGGGAGTTCTAAAAAATGTACATATCTTCTCTGTATCCTTTTTTTCTCAACACAGTATGTGCAAATGATTCTGATGAAAAAGTTGCTCATCTCTGTGGCCCAGGAACATGGTTGACCCCATTTCTTCAAGCTGTCTACCTCTTTGTACAGTACATAATCATGGTTAATCTCCTTATTGCATTTTTCAAGTAAGTATATGGATAATTGTTAATTTTTGCTAATAATTTGATAAGTTTATATTTCATTGCAATAAGATGACAAGAAAAGAAGAAGTGATCCCAGTTCAAAGCAGTCTCAGTTTTTTTCAGGTTCTAAGTGTGGTCTTTATCTCCTTCTCACTGCAAGCCCATGGCTAAGTTAGGGAACTGTGTGATCTATGACACCAGAGGAATCAGAAGTTTAAGAAAAATTGAAAGCATTTTGTAACTTCTCTTTGTTAGAAAACAAACAACATTGTTTCTTTGTCTTTATATTGACTGTTGTTCCTAAATTCATTTAATGTTCTCTAGTTGGTTGAGTTCAATTGTATTAAATTGCCTTTTATAGTTCTCCGCAAGTGTTTGATTTATGGGCATGAGCAGCTCACGAACACTGGAGAATGGCAGACTGCAGGATTAATGTGGTCTGATAGAAAAATCTGGGTTTAATTAGAAATAATTTTTTTTTTTGTTTGGGAAACCTGAAATTTGATCTCAGTGTGATTTATTTCTGAATAAAGGTACTGAGATGTTACCAGAAGGGAAAATTTTTTAACCCTCTCCCTGCATTAAATCATGTTGTTTTCTTGAATGTGTTTCCAACATCCACCAAAATAATTTTGAAGCAAAAAACAAGTTCATGCTTTTGTCTCTTACTTAAATGACGTCAGAATTCAAGGTTGTTATGGAAGAGTTACAAAACCCCCCAACAACTACTGAACACACACCAACACCTTTCCCCCACCCCCCAAAAAACCACCTTGATGTGTTAATACTGTTCTGTTCCCTTTCAGCAACGTGTATTTACAAGTCAAGGCGATTTCCAACATTGTGTGGAAGTATCAGCGCTATCATTTCATTATGGCCTACCATGAAAAACCTGTTCTGCCTCCGCCGCTGATTATTCTCAGCCACATGGCTTCCCTCTTCTGTTGTATTTGTAAAAGAAGACAGACAGACAAGGCTTCAGATGGGCCAAGTATGAATAGTTATTATCCAAAAAATTGCAGTACCTTTTTTGATATGGTTAAAGCAAACTGTCAGAGAAGTGCTGTGTCCTTGGTTATAATGTATATTTTGGAGAAAGTCAAAGCGGGTCTTAATTTTCCATGTTTCTAATATTGGTTAAGAATCTAATTCTGTTCAGTCACAATGCTTTTATGAAGGGTATAATGCAGTCCCTAAAAATCTCCAGTTAAACTAACTTATGACAAAACCAAAAAATCAGAGAGATTTGACTTCCTGTTCTGTTAATGGAGAAGTTTTTTAGTTTTCTTTCTGTAAAACTTCTTTGAAACTTAAAAAAAAAATTAATGAGGAGTTCCACAGAGAATAAAATCCAGCTAAGGAATCCAGCTTGTGCCTCAGAGAAAAAGAAATTGAAGGGTATGAGTGTAAGGAATGATAATATTGTGCACAGATCCTCTCAGAATTACTATTTTGATTTGATTGTATTGGAAATCTTTGATGTTGAACTTGTTTCTGTCAGTGAGAGAGCAAGGGTCTTAGGTGGCACTCTGGTAGGGTCTTTTTGTTTGTTTTTGGTTTTATTTTGGCTTTTTATTTTTAACACCCTTGGTAAAGTTCTGGCTATTAGTTTTCGGCACCTGTACAGCTTCACTGCATATGTATCATAACTGTTTAATCTCCTTTAGAACTCTTCCTGACAGAAGAAGATCAGAAGAAACTTCATGATTTTGAAGAGCTGTGTGTTGAGATGTATTTCAATGAAAAGGATGATAAATTTCATTCTGGAAGTGAGGAGAGGATTCGAGTCACATTTGAACGGTAGAATATTTGCAAATAAAATTTCTGAATAGAGAATTAGAACTTTTGCAGGTTTTTTAAAATGTACTTTAAGGGGAGGAATGCAGCTCAAGAACATAAGTGTTAACACAAACTTTAGATGGTATCTTTCCATTGCTGTACAGAAACTAACAGTGTGATTGATGCTTCTTGATCTGCAGCAGCACCCACGAAGCTGAGGCAATTGTATTATTTAGTTTCCCGTGATGTTTTAACAAACTGATAGATTTGAAAAAGTGTTGTGGGCACTCTATTGATGTGTATTTTAATTCTAAGAGTCAGAAGTATGTACAAATGTAGTATTGCCAAACAATCCAGTAGTATTGTGTATACCATCTTATAATTTCAGAGATTTCTTTCCTCTGATTAAGTGGGCAGAAAGTGTTACAGAGATGTTTCTTTTGCATATTGAGAAAAATACTTTTCATAGCTACTTCATAATTTTGATTTTTCTTAGGGTGGAACAAATGTGCATTCAGATAAAGGAAGTTGGTGATCGTGTCAACTACATAAAACGGTCATTACAGTCTTTAGATTCCCAGATTGGCCACCTCCAAGATCTGTCTGCTCTGACTGTGGATACCCTGAAAACACTGACTGCGCAGAAAGCCTCAGAAGCGAGCAAGGTTCACAATGAAATCACACGGGAACTGAGCATTTCAAAACATTTGGCACAAAACCTCATTGAGGACGGCTCTCTAAGATCATCTGTGTGGAAAAAGCACAGCATTGGAAATGTCTTTGGTTCTTTCCCACAAGGAGGCCTTGAAAGTAACAATGCTTTACTCTGTAACATTTCTATCCGTGATGAAAAAGAAGCCCAACACAAGACAATTGGTCAGGAGTTGGCTCCAGTTCCCCGAAGAGAAGAAAAAAACTTCCAAGAGGCAGGTTCCTCAGGCAGTGCCTTATTTTCAAATACTGTTTCCCCTCCAGAACTTCGCCAACGAATACAGGCTGCAGAGGTCTCAAAGTCCACTAGTAAAAGTAAAAAATTAGGCAACTCATCCAACAGCATGCCACACGTAACATCCCCAACAGCAAAGTTCTTTGTTAGCACTCCATCTCGACCCAGTTGCAAAAGTCAGCTGGATTCTTCAGCAAAGCGTGAAGAGACTGTGTTCTCTAAGGCTACAGAAGGAGATAATAATGTAGAATTTGGTGCATTTGTGGGTAAGTATAACAAAGTAGATTCTGAGTGTCCTGAAGTCATTATTAGCTGCTCTTATCCTTTTGCTTCTGGCTCTGCTTGCCTTGCTTTCACCCAACCTTGTGTTGAAAATGGAGGATACGTTAATTGTGGTTTTATTCATGATGAGAGTGACACTAATGATAACTACAGCTGCAGAGTTGACAAATGTGATCACCAGTCCTCTGTCAAGTTATTGAAGAACAAGCCCCAAACGAAGTTCTCTTTGTCAACTGGCGACTTGATGTCAACAGTCAACTGTGGCGGCTCACATGGAAAATTGAATATTAAAGATGAACTTTCCAAAAGTCAGCATGTCCCTGCAATGGAACTACAAACCCGAGATTTATGTTCTAACATCCTTATGGGACTACTTCATAAACTGTGGACCAAATCTAAGCCACAAGGTTTGACTTATCAAGAATTGTATAGTATTTTGGGTGTATTCCGGTTGCAGGTGACTTCATTCTACCATTTTGCTCTGCTTTTTTTTTGCTTTTAACATCTCTAATTTCCCTATGTTGCTTGAATGTTGTTTTTAACCTACACTATAATTTCTCCATAATTC
Source organism: Manacus vitellinus (assembly GCF_001715985.3). Lineage (NCBI taxonomy): Eukaryota > Metazoa > Chordata > Aves > Passeriformes > Pipridae > Manacus > Manacus vitellinus. The sequence continues at coordinate 10,480,187 of NW_021939189.1, read as the reverse complement.
TGTCACATAGACAATATTTTTCTGCAAAACATTACCCAGTTGTTAACTTCAGCAGTTTTGTGCAATTAGCAGCTGTATGACTTGGTATGGGCATTGTAGGCAAATATTTGTGACTCATTCTAAGGCTCATACCTTCTCATTGCATAAACCAAAAATATTGTCTATTCCTTGACGTAATTACAGAACACTTTTTAGGCTGATGGAGTCCTGGACAAATATCTCTGTGGTATCTGTGTCAAGCTGAGGGTTCCTCCTGTACTGTATTTCTAAACACTGTTATAACTGGGATCTTCCACTGTTGCCTAGGATAACATATGTTTGGGTACTCATTTTGGAAGCTTCCAAAATTCTTTAATTCAATACAACATTTTACCTCCCCTCAAGTTTTGCTTAACAGTAAAAAGGTGGATGTTTTTGATTAGTTACCTACATACTTGAACGGTAAAACAGTGGCAGATTCATTGCAAAACAGAGGTGTGGGTTTACTAACTGATTCCTGTAAAGTAGATAATACTTTAAGTACGCTTAGTGTATGGCAGAAGATGGTAATCTGGAATTGTCAGGTTGCCTGCAGAGGTATTATCTTGCCCTAATTGTTTAGGGATGTCTCAGTGTTTTCCAAAGGTTTGCTGAGGATGTAGAAATTTAAATCTCTAGACAAGGGTTTATTCTACTGCTGTGAAACTTGGATTTCTAAGAAGTTCCCTACATGCACTAGTGTTTTTAGATTGGCATATGCATAGGAAGAGTATCTCCAATTTGCACATTCATTAGCTATTTGTTTACAAGTGCCTCAGGTTGAAAAAAAAGGTGTGTTTTTTTTTTTAAATTCAGAAAGTGAGACTAAACAGAAATAACGGTCACTGATTGTATAACTCTTATCTAATCTTTAAATGTACTTCACCACTAATAACTTTGAATACTAACTGTACTTATTTACTGGAGCCAGATTTTTTGTGTATGGTCCTCTGACATCTCTAGCATTTACAGCATACTCTTCATTCCTCCTGCCCAGGATTTGTAAAACTTGTGGTACCGTGCAGGTTTCACTTGTGAAGCCAAGTAGATTTCAAGTTATTATAAAACCACATGCTTGGGAAAATTCTGAAAAGTATTTCTTGCAGCTGTGAGGATGAAGAGTGTACTGTAAAATCTACCTCCAGAAAACTCTCTACTTTTCCTTCATTTGTCGTACGTACATAAAAGTGTTGTAATTCAGACCTTGTTCCTTCCCTGTGAGGAGAACATGTTGGAGTAAAATTTTGAAATATTAGCTTTACCTTTTGAATTGTGGTAATCCACACCTCGGTGTGGGAAAAGCAATAGTTTCATATCAATGCATCGTCACACTGAATTTTTGCTTTAGTGTGTTTGTAATGTCTTTTCTAGTGCAAACAGGCACAGAGACCTTAGGTGGTTTGTAACCCTTTGCTGTGTTGATGCAAACTATTGGCATGGTCAGAACACTGGAGGTTGCTTTGATTATGAATACTCTTTTTGAATTCACTGTGTCAAAGGTCACAGAGACAGCATGGACTTGCAGCGCTTTAAAGAGGCAGCAAGCAAAATTAAAGACAGAAGTGCCAACATCGAGGTAAGCGTGAAAGGCTTTGCCAAACATGTTAAAGGGGATTGTTTTCTTTTGAACTGTAATCTTTTGAAAAAGTCTTAAGAGCAAATATAATCAAAGAACTTACATGTTCCTTGCAGACTGCACTCTGGTTATGATTGAAAAAAAAGAAATCTAGTGAAAGCTCGTGCAACTTTAACTGCCATCAGATACTGTTGCTTCATAATAGGATACTAATGAAATAATAAACGAGATCTGAGGTTATGAAAGCTGAGATGAGTACAACTGTGAATTAAGATCAAATTAAGTATCCCATAATTAGTGTTTCATGAAATGTTTGACACTCATAAATTTCAAGATCAGCCTTTAGGAAGGCTAAAGTGACTTACATTATAATTTATGGAGCAAGATGACAGTGTATATGATTTTAAAAAGGGACCAAACTTGTTCGTTATGCTTCCAAGAAGAAAAGGCTTTTCTAATAAACTTGTCATAAACTAAAATGAATAATTTCCATTTTCTTAAAGAGTAATAAAAATAACTAAATAGAAAGTGATTAATCATAATAAACCTGTCCTTCAAGTGCCGTAGTGTATATATATATGTAGAAAAGCTAGCTTTCTCCATGTAACTGTTAAGTTAGTAAATACAAGTTATCATTTGCAGTTACCCCACCCCAAGGGGAGAATATGCCTTGAGAATTGCATTATGACCATTTGCAATGTTTCTGTTCTGCTGAGTTGCTTCTTCTGAACCTTCTGATAAGTATAATATGTGACCAAAATGCTTTTTATGTGTATTTTTGGCATGGGTTTTTTGGTGGTAACCTTTGTGTTTGCTTTGGTTTTTTGATAGGAGCAACAGGAGGACTTCAAAAAAGCTATATTAGAGGGCATAGAGACAACCAGACTTCAAGTAAGTAAAGTTTCCATTTATTAGGGACATTATTTTGAACAGATACTGAATGCATTCTACAGTAAAGACACACAACTCAGTTTTATTATCCCATTCTCTGTAAGCTGGATGTCCTTTTTATGTAGGTCTAAATAGTTTTGGTGTTTGGTACTATTGGGATACAAAGTCCAGTAGCATTTTCAAACAATACTGCTGTTCTTAGATGCTTAGTGATAGAGCTGTCCCATCTTGACTTGGGACTGGTTTGATTCTTACTTTTCATGTAGGCACTACAGTCATTGATTGTAAGATGCTGAAGATGTGCCGAACACTGAAACACGTATAGACCTAAAAACGGGTCTTCAGGAGACACTTTCAGCAGGTGCATTCTCTGTGTTGCCTTCCAGTGAAGTGTTTGTTTAGGGATGTAAAGAAATAGTCTTTACACAAACACACACGTGTGTATAGATACACACATACATACACAGAGGGCTGTATGTATGTGGTTAGGTGTGTGGGGTGTATTCCTTAAGAGGGAAGGGTCAAAAAGGGTGGTAGCAATTTCCTGACTGTTATAGATCTTGAAATCAAAATAGGGCATAGTGAATTCTTGCATTTTATTCAGGTAACCGTTAGAATTAATACACTGGTCCAGCCCTACACCACTCTACATATAGTCCAAGTTTGTGATGAAACTGCCTTTCTCCTTTTTTGCAAAAGAAAGATTTTGTTGTCAAAAGTCCACCACCTCAGTATATATTCCAAGAATATGTAATTACTATTAAGGAATATGTCCATGAGGAAATTCCATTCATAACCTATAGGTTTTTATGTGGCAAGAGTTTTCTACATTTTGTTCCTATTTTAAGTGGGTGCAAACTGAACTTTATCTTCTCCCAGAGCCACGTTCTTGATAACCAACAAAGACATGTGCTGAAATAGCTGAATTTCGTGCTTGTAGAGATCCAGTGTAAAGTGCATTTCTGTAGTTGTATCCTATTGTAATGTTCCCTTGTAAAGAACCCTTTTGGTGTAGGTCAGGAGTCTTAATGTGTGCCTGAAAATGTTAGAGCTGATGGTTATGGTGAGGAGCATTTTAACTGAATTATGTGCTCAGCTTGTACATTTTGTCCAGCAAGGTATTTGAGGTACATCCAGAATTTTTTTTGAAAAAAGAAAGAATCCTAGATAGTCCTAAAAAAGAAAACTGGGCAGATTGTCTGCCAAGAGTGGTAGTTGAAAGCAGTAATGATAATGATGACTAATGGCAAATGTCATCTTATTTTCTTTCTTTTTTTTTTTTTTTTTTTTTAGGGTCTTCAAACTGACTCTGGTCTAAGACAATCCAGTTCCTGTGGTGGGTTCACTGACCCTCTGGCAGTCCATTCAGAGCAACGTAAGTTTGTTGTCTCTTCAGGTGATCTAATTTTGTCCCTAAATTGTGTTGCTAATGGATATTCTAAGAAGGTACAAAGGAAACACAATAAGTTAAAGCATCTTTAAATATTTTCATAGTCGCTGCTACTTGAATCTGCTCCTCCAGCTTCTTATGGTTCTTCAGGTCATGCCAGTTCAATTCTGTTACCTTGTATTTGCCACAGACAGCAAGAGTCATAAAAAGCTAAGTGATCCAGTTAGGACTGTGCTGGAAACCTTTTTTTAAAGATCAGATAGCTGTGGATCAGGCTCTTGTTATGAGAGCCATGTTAAGCTGTCTAGTTGCTCACTCTGTTAGGAAATAGTTAACAATGACATGTGCAGTTCTTTGTCCAGTTACAAATCTCTTTCCTTTGTAGTTTACAGCAACAGCAGAAGAGCATCCAGTGAAGACACTCAGCAAGTGGACTCTAAGGCAGCCTTACTGCCGGTTTGTATCAAGCTTTGATGGCATTGTTGAGCAGAACTACAAACTGAACAAATAAAGGAGAACAAACAGTGTAAAGAATAATTCTAATTTGTGGACTCAGTTGTTCTAGGAGGTAACGGGAGACCTGTTTTGACTAAGGGAAGAAGTTGTGTATGTTCTCATTATGAAAATCTATGCTGTTTCCTATTTATAGAAAACCCCACAACTTTTAAAGAAAAGAATTATTTATATAATCCATGAAACAGTAATGAATATATAGCCTTATCTGTTTTAATTGTAGTTACCATTTCTCTGTTGTATTTGAGTCTTTCCAGTCAACTGAAGTTCAGTACAACCTGGTGAAGTATTTCTGATAAACAGGCTGTTCTGCAAAATCTTAAAACACATTACCACCCCACCTCCAATTAAATATACTATGATTTCCTTACAAAACTGAAGCCCTCTTTGTTTTTCCTCTCCTTTGTTTTAAAGGATTGGCTACAAGGTAGACCTTCAAATAGCAGTCAAATGTAAGTAAGCTTTCTACTAATAGAGCAATTTTTTAGTCACTCTCTATTTTTGTTTTTCTTATTGATTGTCTTTTGATTATAGTGGTATTTTAATTGAATTTAATGAAAAAGAAAAAGAAACAACTCAAGGTTTAAATTCTTTTTCTAACAAATAACCAAATTTTAGTGTTCAGTGAAATCATAGGATCAAAAAAGGATGGTTTGGTTTGGAAGGGACCTTAAAGATCATCTAGTTCCAACCTCTCTGCTGTGAGCAGGGACACCTTTCACTAGATTGGGTTCATCAAAGGCCTGTCCAACCTGATCTTGAACACTCCAGGGATGGGGCACCCACAACTTCTCAGGGCAACCTGTGCCAGTGTCTCACCATGCTCATAGTGAAGAATTTCTTCCTAATGTGATCTAAGTCTGCCTTCTTTCAATTTAAATTCATTACCCATTGTTCTGTCACTACATGCCATTGTAGAATGTCCCTCTCCAGCTCTCTCGTACCCCCTTTAAGCTGCTGTAAGGTCTCTGTGGAGAGCTGCCTCTTCTCCAGGCTGAAAACCCCATCTCTCCCAGCCTGTTTCTGTAGCAGAAATGCTCCAGCCCTCAGAGCATCTTCGTGGCCTCCACTGGAGTGGCTCCAACAAATCCATGCCCTTCTTATGTTGGAGACCCCAGATCTGGACACAGTCCTTCATCTGGAGTCTCATGAGAGCAGAGTAGAGGGGCAGAGTCACGTTCCTCAACCAGCTGGTCACAATTCTCGGGGTGCAGGCCAGGATTTGGTTGGTTTCCTGGGCTGCAGGTGCACATGGACGGGTCATGTTGGGCTTCTCACCATGCTTTGACAAGTTCCATTTAGATTAATGGCATCACATGTCAGAGGGCAAAACATGTCCCTAAATGAAAATGACTTTGTTGACACTTAGTGAGGAGCTCACTTCTTTACTCAGCCTTTCAAACTGTAACCACCTCTGAAATTGTGCAGTCATTGCTCTTGTTAACAATTATCCCCTGAGTTAACTGTTAAAGCCATTACCTTATTTATCTGATAACAGAAGGGTAAGCTGTTGTGAACACGTTTTAATTAAAGCACCTCTGTGGGAACGAGCTCTTGTGATGCAAACTTTACATAATGTTGTACGTGACTTGGTGGTATTTAAAGTGTAGCTCTAAAAACATGAGATTACTTAACAGCTTTCCATTACTGTTTTGTAATTAAGAAAACTTGTACTGCCCTTGAAAAATAGGATAAAAGCAGTACTGTGGGGTTAATAAGGTGACCTAGGATAATGTGTCAAAATCAGGGAATACAAAGTAAGTTTTGAAGAAGCAATGACTGTTGGTTTTGTGGCATTTCACAGGCCATCAGAAGAAGATGCATTGAATGGTAAGTTTTCTTTCTCTTGTAAACATGGTGAGATCTTTTCATATAAGCAACTGTTTGGGTCTTGTATAAGAATATATTTAATTACTGGTAATTTAGAATTTAATGGACACACAATACTGTGATTTTTATTTTTTTAACAAACAGCCTATCATTAAGCACTATAATTTTTATTTTTTTCCCCCCAAAGTACTGAAGAGCTAAGTGTAATACTTAATTTTCTGCACAGCAGATCTTTTTCAAACTCTGGTTACTTGGCGGGTGTTCTTTGCATGTGATATTTTAGTACATAATACAGGTAGCAAGCAGTATCTTCTTTTTTTCCCCCCTTAATCTCTTTTCAGGTATTGCTTCTCCTTTCAAGCCTATCATGGATATCAATTACTATTACTCAGGTCAGTCATTCTTATGAACTAATGTTTGTATTTTTACTGATGCTTATTAGATCCCTAAACTTCAACAAATGCTGTATTTTTCCTCCAGCTGTAGAAAGAAATAACTTGATGAGATTATCACAGAGCATTCCATTCACTCCTGTGCCTCCAAGAGGTAAGAATTTTATTTCCTGTTGCTGGTTCACTGTGGGAGAAAATAAAACCAAACCTTATATAGACTCTAATTTGGCTTGATCTTTCTAATATAGAATTATCAAGGCAAAGTTCACACTTGCTCACAGCAAGTGTGAAAGTCATAATAAACTAAAAGAAATCCAGTCTCTGTGTTAGAACACTCCAAAATACTTTTGACACCTTTTCTAGGGCAACTCACTTGATTATGAAATGTAGTAGATTTAATTATAGTTGTCCTCAGAAATGGTGATACAGTGATGGTAGTATTGTGCTAGCAGTTTTATTACAAACAAATTTTGGAAGGATTCCTTTAAGTTGTCTTGACTCGTATAAAATATAAACAAACATTTATTCAGTGTTTGAACAGTGTCATAAATAGTTCTAATTAGGAGGACAAAGCTGCTGTACTTTTCTGCAGCTGTGTGAAAAAAGTTGGAGAGGGGTCTTCCTACTGGCTAGTTAAAATTTTTTGTTGATTCAGGATGATAGTAATGACTTAATATTGCAGCATGTTGTAATCTAAAAGACAGTAGGTTTTCAGTGCTTTTAACTTTAAACTTGGAAAATTCAGTGCAGTGATTTCTGTCCGTTTGTAACGCAGGTGAACCAGTCACCGTGTATCGCCTTGAAGAAAGTTCTCCCAGCATCTTGAACAACAGCATGTCCTCCTGGTCACAACTAGGACTCTGTGCTAAAATTGAGTTTTTAAGTAAGGAGGAGATGGGAGGAGGTTTACGTCGAGCTCTTAAAGTAGTGTGCACGTGGTCAGAATATGATATCCTGAAGTCAGGGCATCTTTATATCATCAAGTCTTTTCTCCCTGAAGTTGTGAATACTTGGTCAAGCATTTACAAGGAGGACACTGTGCTACACTTGTGCTTGAGAGTAAGTTTTATCTTTGTCAATTATTATGCATAGACATGCATTATATGTTAAAGAGAAATAATTTTCCCACTCAAGAAATAGTATATACTTACTACACAAAGGAAAAAATGGTTAGTCTGGTGTTCTGAGTGAATCTAAAGGGTTAAAAACTCCGCTCCAGGCTTACTTAATCAAAGAGCTCAAACTCTTAAAACATAGACATAATTTAAAAAGCAAGTAATCTGTTATGCTGTCTTGGGGGAATGGACACTGTTCCCAGTGCCTGCTTGGCTCTTCACTGTTCACTGTTCCCTGCTCTGCAGTGCAGCTAATGAAGGGTTTGATTTGTAGGAAATTCAGCAGCAGAGAGCAGCACAGAAGCTCACCTTTGCATTCAATCAAATGAAGCCCAAATCCATCCCATACTCTCCAAGGTGAGTATTTGAACTGCCATTATGGTGCATGCTTTTGGCACAGGAGGTTGCCTACAGGGTTGTTAACAGATGCATCAACTATATTAAGGTAATGATATGTGGATGTATGTCTTGGAATATTACTGTGAATATGTCAAGCAGAATTATCCTTGGCAGTATTTTCCATTGACACTTATTGCACTGATTCTAACCTAGTGTGATAACCTAAATGGCTTTGTATAATAGTTTATAATTATGTAAATTATTAATAAATCAAATAAAAATCTAATAGTAGTGATATATTTGTCACTTGTCTTGTAAATATATTCATTGAATATGTTTTTTACTAGGTTCTTGGAAGTTTTCCTGTTATATTGCCACTCTGCTGGTCAGTGGTTTGCAGTTGAGGAGTGCATGACCGGAGAGTTTAGAAAATATAACAACAATAATGGTGATGAAATAATCCCAACTAACATGCTGGAGGAGGTTATGCTGGCTTTCAGCCATTGGACATATGAATATACAAGAGGAGAATTGTTGGTGCTAGATCTGCAAGGTAATGTCCTTATTTTGAAATTGGGATTGGGGTCAAGATAGATATATGTGAGATTTTTTCTTGATAGCATTTTGTTAAGAATTCGTATGCCTGTAATAAATAACAAGCATTATTTAGTTCTTCTTGGCCTAATTAGTTTGAATCTATGGTTTTCTTATTTAATCACAGAATCATCTAGATTGGAAAGGACCTCTAAGATCATTGAGTCCAACTGTTAAGCCAGCACTGCCAAGTCCACCACTAACCCATGTCTCCAAGTGCCACACCTACACATCTTTTAAATCCCTCCAGGGATGGTAACTCCACCACTTCCTGGGCAGCCTGTTCCAGTGCTTGGCAACCTTTTTAGTGAAGAAATTTTACCTCATGTCCAGTCTAAACCTCCCGCTGGTGCAACCTGAGGCCATTTTCTCTTGTCCTATCGCTTGAGAGCAATCCCCATCTGGCTACACCCTCCTTTCAGGGAGTTGTAGAGAGTGATAAGGTGCCTCAGACCTTTCACCAACTTTGTTGCTCTTAATGTAGCATTAAATTGTACAACAACACAGAGAATAGAAATATATACATATTTTCCTAATGAAATGTGCTATAAAAATTCTATTTTTGGTGCATTTGTGCCGTGCCAATATGATAAGCTGTATTTATTCTGAACTGTGTGCCAGATATTCTGGCTGTGGGAGCTATATAGGGAAATTTTCTTACAGGTAAAAACTCAGGTTAGGAATTGCAGGCAGATGTAAAAATAAGTGAAAGAAATCTGAGAAGTACAAAGTGCTCATTTAGGAGCAATTTTGTAAGGATAGAGAATCAGATAGTTTGGGTTGCATTTGTTGGGCATTTTTTTCTGCTTTTATTCTTGGGGAAGCTGAGAAGTCATAGCTAAGGATTCCAATGCTTTTCAATATTAATGCATTTATGTAATCAGAAATGTGTCAGATTTAACTTTTTCTTCATGTTCTCTCTGAAGGTGTTGGTGAAAATTTGACAGATCCCTCTGTGATAAAAGCTGGAGAAAAAAGGTAAGGTTAAAGAAAGACTTTAAGTATTATAAAATTTTCACTAGACAGAGAACACATGCAACTAATGTTTATGATCACTTTATTTCTAAGGTCTCATGATATGGTGTTTGGTCCGGCCAATTTGGGAGAGGATGCAATAAAAAACTTCAGAGCAAAGCACCACTGCAATTCCTGCTGCAGGAAACTCAAACTTCCTGGTAAGAGCTGCTGTATTTCTTCTTCTGAGACACTTATGTCATGAGATGTTGTATGGTACATAATGAAATAGTTAAGTCATGCTGTGGAGGTGGAATAAGTAATAAACAGTGGTTTTGTAATTTGACTTTGGGTTTCTGATTACATGTATGATAAAAGCATCCCTTTTTTGACACTACATATCTAGGAATTCTTCTTTACATTTGCATACCCAATTCTTCGCTACACTTTTATGCCCCACTGATTCTACTAGCTCAAGAAATAGTAATCATTATGACTTCATTCTGTTTGTACAGATCTGAAGAGGAACGATTACACACCTGACAAGATGATATTTCCTCAGGATGATTCCCCTGAATTGACAATTCAGCCTGGAAGCTGCACCAAAGAATCCGATTCAGCTGGTTCTATTCGTCTGATGCTCTAAAGATGTGACCAAATCCATGGCTCCACTCAAACTTCATGGAACATCACAAAGTTGTCACTTACCTGTCCTTCACTATAATTAAAAGAAAGACATGTCAAAAGAAGGATTACTGTCTCATAAGTGGGATTTTGGCTGGTCCATAATCTAAGGACCTTACAACTTGTGATAACCATCTACAGAGCAGCATGGCAGCTGATCATTCTAAAGGTGGAATAATGAGAAGTATTTAAGATGTGTTTTTAAAGGGGCTTTTTAAACAGAAAGTTTTATTTTTTATTTTATTTTGGTTTAGTGGAGGATTTTCCTTCTGTAGTCCTCTGGTGGGAAATATGGCTTCCACCAAAAGGATTTTAGTAGTTGATGTTTTAAGGTAAAGCATTTGTCTTCTTGGCATTTGTCTTACTGTCAATGAGCAAAACCAGGAGAAAGCACCTACCTCTGTAATGCCAGAGTATTCTTAGAGTGTTTTCAGAAGTGTTCCACTAATGTTTCCTCACCAGGTGTCTTTTAATCTGGCCTTTTGAAGAGGACAGAACCAAATGAGGTGTATATAGGATGCCAACAGAATGAAGTTGAAGGTAGGAACTTGATCTGTTCCAAAAGAGAGAGAGTCTCCTGAATCAGGATTCATGCAGCTTCATGACTGTAAAGCTGGGCTTGGTTGTTTTGTGGAATAGAGCCCTAATTGTGCATAATAAAAATTTCTTGTTTTTACACATTTCAATTTTATCAAGTCACTGTCAAATAGTAACAAAGCCATGATAGACTGGTATAATCATATTTAATAGAAGAATTAGTATGTGCTGGTCCAAATAAGTTGCCTTGTAAGAACACAAGTTGGAAGTGCTTTTCCTCGTCCGTACGTAGTGACTGCTTCAGAAGCTCTGCCTTCCAAAGATCTCGTAAAACCAGTATATCGAAACCGAATGTACACATAACTTGTAAATGTATTTAAAATTGTGTAGAAAACATCCTTAATGTTACGTTATTTGTGGTACTTACTTAAGAGAGACTAGGGTTGGATTAGCATTGTGTAAAGTACGGGAGATTGCAATGCACCTTCATGCCAATAAAATGTAATTTAACTGTCCCAAATATTGTTGAGCATTCAGCAAGAAAAAACTGTTGTCCAACTGAAGTTTCATGCTGCGATTTTATTTTTTTTTTTTTGTTACATAGGTACTAATTTGTAATTTTTAATTAAAAGGGCAGTATATAGCTCTATAAATTTTTTATTGAGTAGTGTATCTTATAGATACAGACCTAAGGCACGAACACAATAGCTGTTTAAATGGTGTTTTATGTTTGATGGGGAAAGGTAAAATGTTATAAGGATATAATACTGTATACATTTTGTATATCATTAAATCTTTAAAGAATCTAAAATAAATTTATTCTTGTTTACAGACTTCTGCTGTCCATCTCAGTCTGAAAGGTTATTTTGGTGAATTTAAGTAACTCTTTATGTGGAAAAGTAGACTTTGCCATGCTGGATCAAAGCAGTTGTTCGCCTTTGAGGTACCGCAACTTTGGCCAACTCCAGAAACTAGGGAGGTAAAAGAGTGAAAGCTGTCACAGACAAACACATGTGAGGGGATTAATGAGCAAATGAGACAAAAATAACTCTACAATGTTTAATTAGGAGCTGCTTCTTAGATGTCTGACTGTATCTCCTCCTGTTACTGGGAGGGAATGGGCAGATATTCAAGGTGTATTTACACCTTTTTAATGCCAGGTAACAGCAACAGTTAGTCTGGATGTGTGACCGACTCTGCAAATTGAGAAAGATTCCTAGAGGAGCCTGTGTAATTTTGAAAATGCAACCAAATTCATTGTATGAAATCGGAAAAACATTTTGAGAAAATTGCAAGTAAAAGTTGGGAAAGCTTTTGTTTCCTGACACACACAGTTTTTACAGCCATGTCACTGGTCTTCAGGAGTTTTGCATGTGACTAATTTCTTAGCAAAATAAACAGATGTGACTGTGTGATGGGTGTGAGTGACCGTGGGGAGTGTTCCGTCTGCTCAGTGTTGCAGTGACTCAGACCTGAAGCTTTTTCAAAATCAGAAGGAAAAAACATGGTTGGGAAATTCCTGTAAGCCTTGGAGTAGTTAACACTGTTCATATTTCTGTCCATCTCACTGGCACAAGCACTGGCTTAACTCTGTTTGACTTACAGCTGGAATTACAATGAGAAGCGTTTGTCTAAATTGAGGGGTGGAGAAATGTATAACTTTCAGAAGTGATCTGCTCCACACTAGCAGAAAAAAATAAGAAATGTCAAGTGTCCTTCAGGGAAGGCATTGGAAAAGTGTGGTGGCAAAGAAAAAAACAAGTTGGTCTGAAGAAGTAGCCTGACACTGTTTGGATAGTGCCACATCCTGCTGGTGTTGGGCTGTAGGAGCACGAAATTTAATTTGTTTTGGAACATCAAGTGTCACTTCTCTGTTGAAACCTTTAGCATTTTAATTTCCTTCAGATTACCAGAGAGAAGGAAAGTAGAAGCAGCACTGGAACTTCTGATAATATCCAAGAACAAAGTATTAGCGTATCTTCTTAGAACCTGGTTTTTAAATACAGGAATATAATTCACACCTTCTCTATTTTTTAATGCAAATCTGAAATGCTTCAGTGACCTTCCTATTACAAGGGTATTTAAAGAGTATTTCTCACACAGGGAAGTAAGTAAGCTACATAATTTAATTATTTAATCCACCCAATTCAGCATTGTTGACTGCTTTCTTGCATTATTTAGATGCTGAAACATTTCAGAGAAAACCAATCCCAAATATGTTGTGACAAAATACACAGCTCCTGAGGGAGCTGGTTTTCTAGCTGCTGCTCAGCAGCTGTGTGATTTGGAAAAGGAGAGGTTTGTTTTTTAAGCCTGTGACAGTGGTTTCCTACACTTTAATTCTTTGTGTTTGCATCTCACTTAATGCCATAACACTTAACACTGCAGGACTTTGGAGAGGGGAAAAGACTAGACTACAACTGGAAAACTGGTAGTAACAGTTCATATGGAATGTTCCCAAAAGATCAGTTAAAAAAAAATTGCATTTTTTTACATGTAACAATGCTTCTTAAAAAAATACTGATAATTTAATATTTCTTTTTACAATTAACACTTTACCTTGCAAGTAATGCATTTTGTGGTGAAAGTAATGTAAGTTAATTCTCAGCCCCAGAACTTGCAGTAGGTAGCACCTATGTGAATTTGTGTATCGTGTTACATTAAAATAGTGAAAGTCTTGATTCAGATTCCACAAAAAGTAGGAATAAGCATATCCAGTTCTATTTACAAAAATGTAGACCAGATTTTCAGTAGTTTGTGTGGGGGTGTTGCTTTTGTATCTCAGTTTGCAGGTAACCAGTTTGGGGGATTAACAGCAGTGACAGCTGTCCCAAGAGTGCTGGGAGACATCCTTTGCTTGAAGTTTAACAAGTAAAATAATTAGGGATTTTTAAAAATGGTTTCCTGGGCCTCTTCTGAGAATACTTGTTACTTCCCTAATTGTATGTTAAATAGGGAAAACCTGCTGCTCTTCTGTGTATGGCGTTCAGACATTAACTACACTGTCTTAGCTAAATAAAAGCTGCTTCTCTGCCACTACCCTTTTTTTTACTTTTCCCCAGGAAAATCTTCATAACACAAATAGACTAATTAAGCGTGATGTTTTGAGGTAGTTGAATGTTTTTATGGTCAACACTATCATCACTGCCCTTCCACCAGAGCATATGAGCAGACATGGATAAAGGTGGGTCAGGCTGAAGCTCCCTGCTCAGTGCAAGGGGTGGGTGCCCCTCTCTTCCCAAGGTTTTCTGTTCTGGGTGGCACATAAGGAGGAGATAGAGGCAGGTTGGGCCAGGCACGTTCCCCTGCCTGAGGACCAACGTAACCAAGTGACATCACAAAGGGAATGGGGCAGGAATAGCTCAGGTGACAGGATGGAACACAGGAGGACACAACACCCAAAGCATTGCTTGGCTTGTTCTACAGAGATTGCTGTGGTTTCTAAGTTCTCTGCCCTGCCTCAAAATAGAGTATCAGCCTCTAAAAATTCAAGAACAGCAACATTGGTGAGCACCTCTGCGTGGTGTAGTGTTTGTGTTCAGGTTCTCTATTGCCTGACTGGGGATGGGGGACAGTTTCATGCAGCAAGAAAAAAACCTACTAGAATTTTCTTAACATAAGTAGCATAGCAAAAATCTAAAGAACAGCCTGTTATTAGTAGCATCTGGACTGCAACCTATGGTTTTAGAAAATATATTAAGTACCACACCTCAGAATAAATGAAATATAATATGCATTCTTTAGGGTGAAATGCTTAAGGGAGCTATTTTGAGTAATTGGATATGAAGTCAAAGACTGAATGGAATTTTAGGAATAGCTCTAAAACCTCAGGTATTTAAATAATACCTCTTAATGATGTATCTTACCATCTTGGGAAGAGCCTAGTGTGGCAGATGGAGAGTCTTCACCACTGTATTAGCCCAATGAAAAGTAAACGTCTGTGTAGTTTATAAAGATCCTGAAACAGCAAGAAATGCCTCCTGAAGAGGCATTTTAAAGAGCATAACACAAAAAACACTGTAGCATTTTAGATTTCCACTGCTGTGGGGTTTTTTTTTTTCCTAGTAGGTGGAAGGATGGCTTGGAAATGGAAGTATTCCCACAAGGAAGAGATGGAGGACACGAGCAGCCGTCACCCAGGGCTCACTGGCCTGCAGAACCTGGAGAACACGTGCTACATGAACGCGGTTTTGCAGTGCCTGTGCAGCCTGCCCCAGCTGGTGGAGTATTTCCTCTCGGGGAGGTGGAACACAGCCCTGCGCACGTGAGTTGGTTTGTTTCTTGCCTTGGCACGGCTGTTTTTCTCCCAAAGGATCCATGTTGCCATGAGAATGTGTGAGGCTCCAGCTACCAGCAGTTACAGTCAAATACCACAAGCTGGTTTCCTTGTCCTTTGAGACCCTGGGTTTTTTCCTTGCTGGGTACCTTCAGCATTACACTTCTTTTGTCATTTTGATGGTAATACCTGTTACAGTCACTGCTGCCTTGACCATGATCCCTACTACTTCCTGGGATCCGCAGAGTCCCTCAAACCCGATGACAGGCTGTCAGAGCTGTGCTGTACCTGCACATGTTTTCTAAGTTTCTTTCTGTTTGAAGGCAGAGACACTGTTTTTTCATACTCTACCTGAAACTTATGTGTATTTTTTCCAAGGGAGATTGGAGAGTCTGCAACTGCCTTTGGCTGTTTGATGTCTGATATGTGGCTTGGAGAGTTTGACTATGTTTCCCCTGAGGCTTTTCATTCAGTCTTTGGGAAGCAATACCCAACATTTAGCAGGAGGACTCAGCACGATGCGCAGGAGTTTCTGATCTGTGTGCTGGATGACCTCCACGAGGCTTTCAAGGAGGTGAGTCCTGCTGTGGTGTTTTGGAGACTGTAGCAATTCCCTCTGCATCTCATGATTTAGCATTCCATGTAATAATTGTCTGTCCTCCCTTCTGAACTCCATGATGGGGCCACTAGTAATTGCTCTTTTCTACCTTTGTTTCAGACCCATTTACACACAATTATTAATTTGCTTCTCATCTAATGCTGTATCAAATTGCATCCCCAATTTAAATGACAATGCTGTCTGTAGCTTCATTGTCCTAACCTCTCTCTCTCCTTTCTCCTTCCACGCTCAATGTTCTACTTTCTCATCTGCCTGAGATCTTCACATATGCATGCCCTCACGTCTTTCTCCTCTTCAGATCCACTGATAAAAGAGCTTCTCAAGCAGTTAAATCCTGTCAAATGTCCAGATTATTATATTTTTGTTAAATTTCTCTGTGAAGAAAGGAATTAAGCTTACTCTGCTTGTATGAAACATCAAGAAGATTTTAGAGCCAAGTTCTATGACAAGACTAACAACTGACCTACCCAGGCAGTGGCAGCAACCATTAAAACCCAGTGAAGGCACTTAAACAGTTGCTTATCTGCATTTTAATTTTTTTTCTTCTGTATAGTCAAGCCGACGCAGAGCTGGTGCAGAAGCAAGAGGGAGTGGCAGTGGCACATCCATTATAACACAGTTATTTGAGGGACAGCTCAATTATGGTATCACATGTCTGAAATGCAACACCATCACTGACAGACCTGAGAGCTTCACTGTCCTTTCCCTGCCCATCCCTTCTAGGAGAGTGTGCTCTCTGCAGGTACAACTGCCAATGCATTCCTGCTGGGTTCTGCTTCATATGGGAAGAGGTGGCTTAGACTAGTGAATGTTATTGAAAAGATGCAGGGTTTTAGTTACTTTGGGTTTCCTGGGAGCTAATGGATAGTCTTGGATCTGGTCCTTAGAGAAGTGCTGTTTCTTCACTGGTCTCAGGACTACAGAGGCTGGTAGGGTTACAAGAGCAATGCTTGTGAGTTGCAGGGGATGAGGGACATCAGGATTGCTAAATAGCAACCCTGAGGGTTTCTTTCACTCAAGTATTTACTCACTTGGGGAAGAAAGGAAGCCAATGTTGGCTGCTTTGTCTTTTAAGTGTATTTGTAATGACAGCCTTGCTGCATCACACCTCCAATTAAGAAGAGAGCTCTGAAGTATGGCAAATTCATCTCTTACTTTGCTTAGGATCTTCAGGGGTGGAGGGAGATCAGTCTGATCAAGTGGTTTTGATTTTATTTTTTTCCTTTGACAGGAGTGTCTTGACTGCTTCTTTCAGCCAGACACACTGACTCGGAACAACCAAATCCACTGCTACTGGTGTGGAACAAACCAAGATGCCACAGTAAAGGCCACCATAACCAGGGCACCGCAGATCATTATTTTTCACCTAAAGAGGTACAGTCTAAAATGGGGTAGGACATGGCCAGTTCCTGGGATTTGTGAGATGTGAAGGACAGTCACTTGCATTTGCACAGAAGGAAAAAAATCACTGCACACCAGTGTTTTTAGTACTTTTGATACCTGAAAGCTAAATGGGCAGTAACAGAAATACAATTAGTGCAGCAGCTCATAGTCAGACATCTCTGGGAATCAAGAGTTCCTGTGGTCAGTGGGAGAGCTTGTAATTTGGGTTCTAAGTGCAGGACTGACACAGAGTGTTTTTCTTGTCATTACTGCAGCTGAGACACTATGCTTTGGTTTTATCCCTTAACTCAATCAGGCCTAAGCACCTGAGGATACTAAACAGAGAGGTGCATCAGTGTAAGAGCTCCTGGATTAGCAGACCTCACTAGCTACATGTGGCCAGATGCTGAATTTACTCTTAAGGATTTTTTTCTAAACAACTTTCCACCTATAGAGAAAACTACTCTGGGATGATTTGGCTTCCCAGAACTATGTTGTCTGAAGTCATGATTTAATTTTCCATTCAACATCTGCTTTTCTCAATGTGCTCAAAGAACTTGTGGTCCCCAGCTGCAGCCCTTGGCCACATTTGTAAATGTTTAAAAGTGCAGTTTGTACTGATAGTTACAGAGGGAAGAGGGATGGAGCCTGGCATGAGAGAAGGGCTGACAATGGCAGTGCAGTCCAGTCCAAAATGTTTAGGTCACAGTGAGAGCAATGCTGGACATCTCTTGTGGGTTTAGTGCACTTTCTGTCAGTATACTGTAAAACACAAGGTTAATAGAGATCTTTCTCTTTCAAACGCTGTGTTGTCAATTGTTGGTTTTCCCTTCCCCTAGGAAAAGTCAGTTAAGCAACCACTACAATGCAAAAGTAAGTCGAGGGTTATTTAAAATCATTCAAAATTTCATTTCAGGTTTGCCTGGCAGGACAAGCACAGAAGGAAACTCTCAACCACTGTCGACTATCCATTACAGAATCTGGATCTCTCTCCCTACAGCTCCACGTTTTTCTACAATGCAGTGTACAGCTTGTGTGCTGTAGTGGTAAGCTTTGCCTTTCTTGCTTTTAGTTGGAATGCTCTCTCTCATGGAACAGATGATGTATGTGTTAGTTTGGACTTTATGTATACTTTTTTTTTTACCTGCCATGGACATAATCCAATAACAGTATGTAAACCAAGACGAGAGAAATCGTCATTTGTCCTTCTTCCCCAACATCCCCAGTTTAAAAGCATGCACTCCTGACACATAATGCCTGGTTGGAGCCTCCTCAGAATAAACTCACAGGCTGATCCTGCATGAATCCTGTTTATAAATAAGGACTAGATGGTCTCTTTTTTTCCATTGCTCACAGCAAATGGGGCCCTCTTATAGTGACCAAAATCAGGGCTAATAGTTGGGTTGCAAATGTAAAATTGCAAAATAGAGAAGCATAATAATAATCCATTTGCTCTGTTTTAAAGCATTAACTTGAATTAACATTCCTTGCTGTAGGCCAGTGGGGGCTATAACCCTCTCTCCCAACTTTTCCAAGTGCAAACAAAAAAAATGATGGGCAATTCCTTGGTTTGCCTGTGAGGAGACAGAGCGAGACTCTGGTTTTAACAGACTGTGTTGTTTGTTACAGAACCATGCTGGTGATATAGATTATGGCCACTACACAGCATTCTGCAAGCACTCAACCACCAAACACTGGTACAGCTTTGATGATGTCCAGGTCACCAAGATCTCAGATTCTGCAGTGCAGACTGACACAGCTTACCTCCTCTTCTACACCTGCCAAGGCTGTTGAGAATCTGCTGGCCCTTGAAGACCAACAGTGAGTAGGGCAGCAACTAGAATTCATCAGCAGCATTAGCCAAGTCCTATTTCATCAATAAACTACAGCATTTGCATTACTGATTATCTGTTGTGGTCTTTCAAGAAGTAATTCCTAGAGAGAACAGTTACAGCCCCTGAGCCTGCACAGGAACGTGAGTCTGCTCCATTTGCACAAGGTCTGATGGTTGTTTTCCATGACAACCCTCTTGCATCCCTCAAAAGAACACAAATGTTGAGCATACAGATGGACTTACCTGAAATTTCCTGGTTTTCTGCTGGTTAAGAATATTATGTTGTTTTAAGCTGCCTTTCAGGAACTGACAGTAGGATGCCGAGGCGAAAGCACAGAACCAGAGCATGGAGGGTGTGTTTCAGAAGAGAGCAGAGGATGAAGTGACCAGTAATATATAAGAAAGAAAAAGACATTATTCTAGTAATGTCATTTTTGTTCCTCTAGCACTGCAAACTTTTTTGCAGCTTGTAGGCTTCTGGAAAACAATCAATTCTGGTCTTAATTCCATCAGCAGGACACCCACAAACAGGTAAAAGCTCAAAATGCATGATGCCAGGTTTCTGAATGCCAACCTAATCAGCAAGGGAAAATTAACCCAAATCCACAGCAGAGAAACACATAAAATACAACTCAAGTAAGTTTCTAAACTAATCAGTTCTATGCAAAATAGTACTTTTTTTCACCTGGAGAACCTTTAAACTGTGTGACTATGACTCAGACTGTCATTACATAGAATCCTGACTATTACACTACAAGCTGGGAATGAAAACACCAAACCCAAACATACATTTAACAGGATATATTTTTAAATCATTTCTTCGTTAAGGTTTTTAATGCATGTGTACATGAAAATTTATATTAAAAAATTAAAAAGGAAAATCTTGTTTGTTTAGAATAACTCTGAAGTGCACAAATATTGACAAAAGCTAACAGAAAAAAAATAATACAGCTCTGCTTTTTTATTAAGTAGTGTTGCAATTACTTAGAGCTGGCAAATAAATGCAATCCTCTGAGTTTTAGAGATTCTCACAAAAAGGACAACATTTTATTATATACATAGTTCTGATGTGCAAGTATGCAATCAATATGTACACTTACATTCCTAACTGTTTACATCGTTCTAGAGTATTCACAGTAGAATCAAGCTTAAGGTTAGAAATGTGAAAAGGCCATTAACAGTGAAAGAAAAAAAATAAACCAAGATATGCCTTGGGATTTTAAGACATTTTAAACTACTTGTTAATAGATTTCAGATGACTAAGCTAGAATTTAATTTTGGAGCAGACTAAAAATATAGTTGTTTTTTAAATAAACAGTAATGCGAGTATGCCTGTAAATGGTTCCACAGATGGCAGTATTACCACAAGCGTTACTCATCAGTCTTCTGATTGTTAAGCACTACTACGGACCAGAGCGAGCCTGCTTGCAGAGACACTACTGCAGCCATCCCCACACCTGGGAGTGACTATGTCTGTCAGAGTTTTGCATATTTATATGCATTCCCATGCCTACTTTGCTCCTAGAGAAAGAAAACCAGTTTCCTTAACCCGCAACTACTTTACGTGGCCATGTCCACTGCTCGCTGTTCATAGGAAGTATAAAAGAGAATATAAGCAGCTGAGGACTTCACCGACGACGCTGAGATCTCAGAGACTTCATGGTCATCAAACTTAAACCAGCGCTGTTTTGAAGCATTTTTGCAGTAGGCTGTGTAGTGCCCCCCATCCAGCCCACCATAATGATTCTGTGAAGGTAAGAAAAGAATTAGTGGCCTCAAAAGCTGCCATTTCTTCCCTGGTAAGGGAAATAATCTAGAACATGAGATTTTTTACTAACTACCAATCAATCTTTTTAGAAGACAGCTTAATCTGCAACTGGATAGGCAGCCTGGAAACCTGGATGAATCACACAGGCTGTGTGACCCTGAGTCATTGCATAAAGTCCAGCTCAGTTTCGAAATGTGCCACGGTTACTTACCGACACCGAGAACAGATTGTATCTCTTCAAGGTATTCTTTGGACCAATAACATACTGTGAAAGGTCAAGTGTTTCCAATGGAAAATCTACAGAAGTTTGAAGCTTTTGTTTCCATCTTCCATCGTAGGAAAATCTAGAGAATTAAAAAGCATCATTAAAAGTTACAAGTTATTCACAAGGTACTTAAGAATATTAAGCATGTTTGTTTTCCCTTATTTAACCAGGATGTGATCTCAATTAAAGCCCCCAGTTTTGTTAATGTGTTAACAAACACGTTAATAGGTGTTTCTTAGCAAAAAATGAAAAGAGGTCACTTGTAAAAGTGCTTTGTGAACTACAGCTTTATAAAACAAGCATCAGATGAAAATAAAATTCTTGCAACATTACAACTGGAAATACATCCATAATTTTCTGTAATTAAAAGTGGTCAGCTACTGTCCTAGAACAATCACTCTCCATCAAAGCCTGATCACTTCACCCTAATTTTCATCCATCACCATTTCCTTACCGTTTCAAGTGCACAAGGAGAACAGGTGGTAATTTCCAAATTTCTATTTTTTTCAAAGAATCCCTTCGAGTTTTGCAATGGCTACAGTAAAACCTATTATTATCAGTAAGCTTTTCCTCTTTGGAGAACAATCTAAGGCATTCCTAAAACAAAACACAAACGCAGATTGTGAATGGCAGGTGCTTATGAAAGTGTAGCAAAAATGTTTCCTATTTGGTTGTTAACCTGCATCAATTATCTGCATCCTAAATTTCATAAGAATGAGGAAAGGTGAGTTAAATTTCAGTGTAGAAGCAAATTTTACTATATTAATTAGTATATTTTAATTTATATATATTTAATTTTAATATATTAATTAGCTGCAAGTCCTTCAAAATATATTGACAGTGTTTTGTTTAAAACCACAAAATACTTATACTATGACCTACAAAAGCAAATCCTATTCGTCTGCTCTGCTACTACAGCTTCAATATTTCTATCCTGCTTGTATTTTAAAACTTCTGATGGATGACCTATTTTTTTTAAACTTAAAAGGAATTAAAAATTGTGAAGATTCAGATCTGTTCACGTTTTACATTAGTGTAAATTAGACGGGAATTTTGACCAACCCCTTCAACAAGAGGATAAGCAGAAGCAACATCCTAATGAAGTCCCAGAGAAGTGTTTGTGCCTCAGGAGCTGCTCCTCTCTGGTTGCACCGTACCTGCAGAGTGCATTTACTGGAGGACGCGAGCGGCAACGACAGATACATGAAAGCCTCAAAGGTTCGGGACTTCTTGTGACACGTGAGACACTGCACGGTGGACTTGAACTGGCCTTGGAAGAGTGCCACAATAATGGATTCATTGAGCTGTTTGTGCTTGTGCCAGGCTAGCTCTGCTGCTCTGAAGTCATCAAGGTGATCATTGTTTTCTTCCTTGTATCTTTTCCTGTTGTCAGCCTGGATAACAGAAGTTTAAATACCACGTAAATCAGAAGTCTCATCTATAGGCAAATATTTTCAAGTATATTTAAACATGTCAGTGTAGCCATCCAGTTCTTATCTAGTTAGGTTTCTTCTATGGCTCCCTTCAGTACATTATACTGTTTCATACTAAATTCCTAATTAAATTCTGAATACTTGCATTTCTTTCTATTCAAAGTTGCAGTAACATAACCTTCTTATAAAATAAGAAGGTGTTTTTAAAATTTATTTCTCTTGATCATCTGACAGATATATAATTTGTTACAAGTGTATTGCTTACTTTATTTAGGTCTTCATGCAAGCCATCCATTAGAAACAGAAGCAATTCTTGGGAGTCCTGTTGGCTATATCCTGCAAATTGGTCATTAATCTTTCCAATTGTAATTTTGAAGTCTTTTGGACTGATATATTTATACTGTCCTGTCCATAAAGCTTTCATTATTACGCCAAACTCTTCTGCCACTTCACCTTTATGCCCCAGGAAATTTGACCTATAAAATAAAGACAAAAAAAAAATTGTGAGCCCTTCCAATAACTGTTTTTTAGTATTACTGTTTTTAATTCAAGACATTATCCCAATTTCAAAATAATTTATTTAGACCAAGAAAAACTGTCTGTTAGATTGAGCTAAAATTTTTGTCTACATTAGCATTGTAATTTGATTCCATATTCAAGACAGAAGGTACAGCTGTTTTCAGCTTGTTTTGTAAATTTAAATACAGAGATTGGTTTTAGGAGGCACTAGTACGCTTGTATTTATGAATGTGATGACCACAGTTTAATTACAACTGTCCAGTAAAACCTATTTGGTGACACACATGAATTTTGAAAATGTTGAGGCTCCTAAAAGGTACCATTTCTCTTCTACTTAAAAAAAAAAAACCCACTAAGTGATCTTTTTGAATTGGCAAATATAAAGGCAGATAAGAGATTGTTACCTGTTAATATCATCCTGATACAAGTTTCTGTTAAAATAGTCAGCCAGGTGAGGTGCATTGCACAGACACTGTAATATGGAATTCATATAGCAAGTGTTCCCAAGGTTACGAAGTCCTGTGAGAGCTGGTCCCGATCCCCCAAACACAGGATTAAGATTCCGAATCTGTGATGCAGAGAGTCTTGAAATTTCTGCTTTAGTGTAACAGATGGGTCTGTAAGGAAGAAATTGTTTTTTAGGAGTCTCAGACTTGACAAGGTTTATGTACACATAAACCAAGACACCCCCTCTCCTCACCCCACACCCCCAGGGACTGAACTATCCTTGCACAAGATGTCACCAAATGCAATCATTTAAGGTATTCAAAACTAATCAATGCAAGCGAGATATCCATATTCACTGGCCTATAATGAGGCTGAGTTTTAGGCTTTATCAGTTGTGGAATTTATGGGGGTTCTTTTGCTTTATTTATTTAATTCAGAGATGAAAAGTTAGCTGTTGATTTAATCTAGTTTAAAGTCTCAATACTTTGCATTTCACAAGCTGTGAGAAGACAAGCATTTAGCATGTTAACACAAATACCACAACTTAAAAAGCAACTGTTGTCTAATTACATGGACTGTGACCTCTGAAATTCCTTTTAATACATAACAATTACATTGATTCTCCAAAGATAACTGCCATAATGAAATATTTAGCAATGAAATTTCAGTCTATCCCTCTGGCATCCTTTCAAACCTAACTAGAAAATATTAATGAATTTTGGTTGGTTAAACAGAAAGAAGTCCTATGTGCCATCATATTGCATGAGTTGTGCTATAAATTATAGAACATACTTATTGTCACGATTGACTGCAGGAGTTACAGGAATTCTTTTCTTCTCTTCCTCCTGAATGGCTTGGGTTATATCTGGGGAAGAGTAGGAGCGCTTCAGTTTGGAGTGTTCTCTCTCTCGTTCAACAGTCACCTGTGGCTTGGGTTTATGAGTTGGAGGGGTTGATGGAGGAGTAGATGAAGGAGCCATTTCTGGTGGATACATATGAACAGTATTTGTTGGCGAGTGATAGTAACGAAAGGTTCCAGTGATTGGATCCAGAAACTTGGGGAAAAAAAACAAATAGTTTCAAAACCAAGTAAAAATCCTTCATTAACTTACTTACCTACTTATAAATTACTGTAAGAACAGTGCATGAGTTTTTCAGACATTGAGATGTTAACAGTCATGACTGGCCTCAACATTTAATAGATTAGATTTACTCAAAGGGAGCACTTTCACCAAAATGTCTATTAAACAGCAACGGCTTCATACCAGGAACAGCAGATGAATTCTCCTAGTTTCATTACAAATAATAATAAAATTCAGAAAGTAACCATGTGGAAGTTGAAGAGGAGTGAAAAATAAACAAGTTCTAACTTAGAAATAAGACACAATTGAAATGCAGGACAAAACTGCACAAGGCAACTTGATTTTAGTATCAGAAGAGGAGTTACCTTTGCCCAACCTGCAGGCAGCCCTGGGATTATCCTTCCCATTTCTTCACTTCGTGCTCTCATTAATGGCTCCCGCTGAGACTAATAAACAAAGAGAAGTGTAAGGTACATACAGTTACCTAAACAGAGCAACAGGCTGCCTGTGACTTCCCTAGGGGGTTACATGATTCAATGCAAACCAGTACTATAAGAAATTCCTTGGTTATAGCTGGAAATACAGTTTATTACAATAGTAATTTAGTACTACTCCTTTCTGTCACTCAATCTAAACAAAACCCATTTGTTGACAGTCAGTATTACAAAGGTCTCACAGTTCAATTTCTTCCCTAAAGAATTAGGAAATATTAGGGATATGTGCTTTTGTTAAACACACAAGGATGAGCTTTCCTGCCTCTCAAAGCAGTGTGCGAAGGAATGTGCATGAGATGATGAACGCGCATAAAATGCTCGTTAATGCCATCAGAAACAGTTCAAGACTTCTAATGAAAGCTTCAAATATTTTTTCAGATGAATATGACAAATGAAAAAAGCAAACAAACAGCTGTAAACATGGCACAGTCTTAAGATGATGACTTTAAAAATTGAAATGAGGTGGAATTTAACATAATTATGAAGCATCTGCACTTGATTATTTTGGCTACATACAATACATTTGTATTTACTTTAAGTTTTTCAGTATCTTGTTCAGAATCCTCTCTAAGGGGTCCTGGCTTTTGAGCTCCACTGTCTGGTTGTCCTTTAACCCCAGTTTGCTGTAAAAGATTTTGAGAGAAGGCTTCAATTTTCATCTAGCATGCCAGTAAAGAATGCTGATAAAGCAGAGTTATACTTTCTTTTTTGGCTGTTAAATGCATGTGTCATAAAGAAGTGGTTAAAATAGGTCTTTTTTATTCTTCCTACTCTATATTATAAGCAATTGACTGGAATAGTTTTTGTAGCTGAATGTTGTATTACAGTTTCAAGAGCTCACAAATAAAACACAGAAGTTCCACCTACACTACTTTCCCCCTGAAAGTTGTTTATATATTTCAGACTTTTTTCCCTTTGACTCCTCACTGTGGCAAAATCTCTCCATGAAAAAAAAGGCAAACTGTGAAGTCAACCTGAATTTATCATAGGCAATCATTTTGGGATTATGTGAAGTTGCTCTGTCAGTCAAAAGCTCATGAATGACTGTGCTAATGTTGCCCACAGGAAGATTTATTTTGGTTTACTTGTGCATTTGGATTAAACAAGCGTGAGAGTTTGATCAAATAACAACTGCAATTGCAAAAGAAGAGAAAAATATCCTAATGCATGTTCTTGAGAAATGGTTGTAAAGACGTGTTCCATTGTTAACTCAGCTTCACAAATGGCTCTTGTTTCATGATCAGATGACTTCCACACTCTGAGAAATTTTGCAATTTTTTTCAAGAATGGGGAAAGAAGAAACTGTGACACAATCCCCCAGAGATTTGGAAGTGGACTGTTCTCAGCAAAAATACTAGATTAGGGTGTTCCTTTGCTTCCTGTGCCAGGAAACAAAATCCTGTTCTGTCAGCATTTACACAGCTGGGGGCACTAAAGTGTTTGTTATGACAGCACCATTGTGTCTCTAACAGTGTAATATACAGTCCTGGTTGCCCACCTACCAGCAAGAAATAAGGCTGTCTTGGGGAAAAAAAACCCCAAAATCTATTTGTGTCTTGGTTTTAACTCTCTCCTCTACTTTTATGTAAAAATGGTCTAAATAAACTTCAAATTATGTATTTCAAATTTCTAGATTGATACTAAACTATTCAGGATGATTTGAGTGCATAACTACTCCACATTTGATGATGATTTTCTTTTTCACTAACCTTGCCTGAAACAAAGGTCTGAGATCCATCACCCAGTGCCCTTCTCGGTGTTTCTGGTGTTCGAGTTCCTTTTTCTTCCAGGGATGTTTTGTCCATCTCAATCCTTTTTGCACCAATGTTTTCTGGTTCATTTTTATTTTGCTTTTTTGCTTCAATTGCTTCTCTGCGGGCTCTTTCTTGTTCCTTCTCCTCCTGTTCTCTTTTTATTTGTTCATCCCTCTCCTTCTGTTCTCTTTCCTCTTTGGATTGCTGTAGCTTTTCTTTGTGTTCCTTTTCTTTCTGTTCTTCTTTTGCTTTCTGCTCCTGATGTTCTTTCTCTTTTTGTTCTTGTTCTTCTTTTTCTCTCTTGAGCCTCTCTTTCTGTTCTTCTTGCTGCCTCTCCCGGAGTTCTTTTTCCCGCCTGTTTTTCTCTAACAGAGCAGCAGTTTCTGCGTGTACCTGACTTTTTTCTTCTTCTGTCAGAACACTCTTCACATCCCATACCGGCTTTGTGGAGCGGTCTGGAACCACTCGTCCATTCTCAACAGGCTGGATGTCACTGGCTGTACCTGCAGCTTTTGGTCTGGTATCATCAGAGATTTTTAGTGAAGGCTTTTTAGTACGATCCACCTGTAACACAGGTGCAGAACACAAAGTGTAGAACAACAATTTACTATAGCTACTGCCACTCTGTTTGCTGAGGTTTTCCTAAGTGAGATTTGTAAGAGAATAAACATGATAACAAGCTGACTTCTGCCAAAGAGAGTGATCATTAAATCTGATCTTGTTAGCAGAATTAGCAATTCACTTATCTTCCAGATGTGAGATAATCAATGAGATCATCACAAGCCCTACAGAACCACAAGGACAGCATTAAGCACTGATTACCACAACTCTTTATTTTCAAGCTTTCAAAGGTGAACATTCTAGAGCAATCAGGCAGCCTAATTTGGGCTTGGCTCTCTCAATCATGTGACTGAGCACGTGCTTAAGGCAGATCTGCTTGATGGGAAGGGGTATTTAAGAATGGCTTAGAACTAGGATAGCAAGTTGGTTTTGATGCTGAAGTGAATGTTCTGATGGACTATAAACTCATCTGGTTCAGGTAAGAACAGAAATAATGTCTTTAAATTTTAAAGTTTAGCATCTCCTGGCTGAAATCTGTACTTAAGCCTGTATGCAGAATGGTGAAAGTGAACAGCTTTTAGCCTTCTCTCCTGAGGAACGCTATTTTAGTATAAGAACTCTCCAAAAGTGTCTTTAGAAAGTTTCATTCATGTCAAAGGAAGAAACAAATCTCTGTACTTTCACTACTGGGCCAAGGGTGATGAACCACCTAAATATTTTGTTATTTGAAGGAAGATACATTTGCTAGAAAGCAGATCTTTAGAATAGCCAAGGTAAACCATGGCCTAACTGCACTCCCTGTATTTCATCCCATGTGTTTTGAGTATAAAAGTTTGCTTATAGACTTTCTGAATTAATGATCAACTGGTGACCTTTGATTTCTCAGGTGCTCACATAAAAATATTCATGAAAAGTTCTGCAATTCTGTTAAGTATATTTAGTTCATAGAGTTCTGGAGGTCAGTTCCCATGGCTTCACAGACCACCAATAGTCTCTATATCAGTATACTTGTGTACAAGGCTTGAACAAATGTATTGAGTATGTTTGCTTGTGGATTTAGAGTTCTGCGTGTGGCAGGTGTCTAACAGATTTACTATATATTAACTCTGAAAAAAAAGGAACACAACTTACCTCAGGGATACTTCTTGTAATTGATACTGGATTAACTACCAATGAACTGTCAGATTTTGGAACAGCAGCATCTTGTATGTTTGATCTGTTAAGTGATTTTAGTCTCTCTTCCAAATTATCTCCTGTTTCTTCATTTTCAATTGCTTCTGTTGAGGATGGCTTTACAGCAGCAACAGGGGGAACAGAAGTTGGCTCTTCCAGAGATGGATATGTAAAATCCACTGCAGGAGGGGAGAGAGGAGGGAAGCTTAAAAGAGCTCTTAAAGCAAAAACACAAAAGCAAAATAAATGCCCAAGTTCCAACCCAAAATTTAGTTTTTAGTCAGAACAAGGCTCTCCCAAAAGCATCTGAATGAATTAAAGATATATCCAGTGATTACAAAAGCTTGGTGGGGTGTCATCCTTTTTACTTACAAGAAACAGTCACTGCTTCACTCCTGCCATGCTGGGGTGGAGTTACTCTAGCATTTGTTGTGTACTGGGGAAAACAAAGGAGCCAATTTTCATAACCTCCTTCTAGAATTAAAGGTTCATTCTGCAGTATGGTTTTGCTTTCCCACTGTATGGAAAAAAAGTTTGAAATTAACTGATTTAAAAATAGAAAGGAAACTTTTACAGCTTGATAGCGTGGTTGAAATTTCTGTGTCTAGTCATTAAATTGTGAGGTTATTTTTGAGATTTTTAAGTAAGAATTAAAGAGGCTGCAAAAACAGGGATCCTCTCTGTGTTTGGAGAATGTTCAACACAGGTTCCTGGCTCTATTTACAAGAGGGTGTGAACATTTTCAGTACAGAAAGATCCACTTATTGCTACTTCACATAACAATCCATGCAGAAAAATATTTTTATTATAATATTTGCTTCAGTTTCTTATCTGGTTAAGTTTGCTGAGTGATTAGTGCTTTAGAAAGCACAACATTAACTTTCTGAAAACCTCTTGAGAGTTCAGGCTCCAGACTGCCCTCCTCCTGAGGGCCTCCCCAGTATTAGAACATGAACAAGGCACAGAGGGCCCAGAGAATATTCTGTAAAGCAATAAACAGGGAAAACTCCCTGAACTATCTCTGAACTCCAGTCTTGAATGTTTAGATAACAGAAAGATGTGTGATCTTTCACAAGAGCTACCTCTATAGAGAAGAGGGACAACACAGCAAAAGCTAGAGTTTGACTTGAAAGTGTTGGGCATTTGCTTACTATAGAGTCTATAAACTCCCTGCACTGAAGAAGCTCAAATTTAAATTCATACTTATCTAAAAGTTATATTCAATAATGCAGAAAAGTTAACCATGCTCAAAATATTTCTGGAGCCTCCCTCACTCTGCTGTTAACCTATTTAATAAAAGATGCTGTCCTCTACTAGAGCACGAGCATGGGAATGGGAAACTTCAGACTGCACTTCTGCTATTAAAATAAGCAGGCTTTGAAAACTGAACCAAGATGCTTGCCTGAAGTGTCATTAAGGTTTCCACATAGTTTGTAAACACAGGTGCTTTAAGACCTTCTGATTTATTGAGGTGATTAGTGTAAACCACGAAACTTGCCAACCTTAAATAGCGCATCTTTCAGGCTCTGAAGAGTTGTTCCTAACTTTAAGTCTTCAGCAGAACTAAACCAGTCCAGCAGTATAACATAATGAAACTGTCCTCTCCTCTTCCATGGATCTCTGGAGTCCTCTGGGAGTCTAGCTTCAATCCAATTAGCAGTAACTCTGAAATGTATTAACATGCATTTAAAAACAAATGTACAAGTAACCTTTTATCCAACAACATATGATCCATATATGTTTATGTGCCTGGACAAAATAAATATGGTTTATGTTGAAGTCAGTATGTGCAAGAACAGAGCTGTCCAGACACATCTTACCCACTGGTATACAGCAGGGACTCTGAAACTAAGTGTACAAGCTCTAAAAGCATATAATTTTTTATAAAATTAAATATTTCATTATCATTTAACATTATGTCATACCCAGGACTGATAGCTTCTTCTGGGACACTGATAGATCTTGGAATACAGGATTCCTGATAATCCTTCAATCTTCGAGCATCCATTATAAGCAATTCAATATTTTTGTCTGACATCATTGCAAACAGTTTCTCAGGTGTGACTGCTCCTTGAAATAGAGAAGCAAATAGATATAAGAAGCTACATTATAAATGGAGATAGCTATGATATCTGACTGGTGCAGTCAAGACTGCAAATAGATGAAATAGAATTAAAAAGTCCCACAAAGTCACAGAGGTGAGACATTATAAACAGATTGGACCTTTTGCTCCTACTGCTGTAGTGATTAGCACCTGATCTGCTAAATTAGACCATACTGAATATTTCAGTGATAAACCAATTTAAATTTTTGTGGTCTCACTTAAATCCAGCTATATAGGCAAGCATTTGTAAAATATATACTGCTAATGCTCCTTCTCAGTTAAGAACTCTAGAGAACATTTTCACATATTTATTGCAAGAACAAGAAACAGAAGGTTGTGAGGGGAAAGGAAAAATTTCTTATTTAGCAGAGAAATATTTCAGCCTTGCCTAGATTTTTCTTATCAGTTGAGGAGATGTTTTTCTTCTAACTTGAACACTTCAGAACTAGTTCAACTTTAGTTATTAAACAGTTGAAAAACTAACTACAGCTTTTTAAGTTATAAGTGATTATAGCTGCAATACAGAGCCTAATTAATTTATAATTTGCTATAACTGAAATACAGGATACTAGAATTCCATCAAATTCTGTGAAATAACTTCTTAAAAGAATTGCAACTGCTTAGGTGATTGGTACACAGTCATATGGAGACCTTTTCCACACCTGTGACAGCACTGCATTTCTTACCACTCAGACTGTCAGACTGATCCTTTCTTTCCAGCGAATGCTTCCTCTCACCATTAATCTGTGTTATAAGGGGGAAAAAAAAAGTTTAATATGTAATACTCAGAACCAAGGTGGCCAACAGACACTGACTCTCACAGACCTTGAAGGAAACTGGTGGCTGTTAAGACACAAGAAGGAACCTAGCACAAATAAGCTGCTTTTGAAGATGTGCTGACAAATGTACTAAAAAGATACCAAGGCTGCTGCTCTGCCTAGACAGAAAAGAGTTAAAAAGGCACTACAATCTAGG
Source organism: Manacus vitellinus (assembly GCF_001715985.3). Classification (NCBI taxonomy): domain Eukaryota; kingdom Metazoa; phylum Chordata; class Aves; order Passeriformes; family Pipridae; genus Manacus; species Manacus vitellinus. Next base: position 10,448,667 of record NW_021939189.1, on the reverse strand, counting down.
ACAGCATCACCTACTAGATGAAATTCATGCAGTATTTGTGGAGAAGTAAGTTTGTTTCCACACTTCCTGCAAAGTCAACCATCTCCTAAAAAGCTTATTTAACATCAGTTTATTACCATTACCTTGGGTTTCTTGCACTAGGTAATTCTAGTATAAAATAGACTGAGCTTTCTTGTACAGTCAAATTCTATCTTATGCAAGACTTGGAGGTTGTGGACTCAACATATTCCCAAAAAATGTCAAGAAGGATTACAGGGAGTGTAAACTAATCACTAAAAAATCCCCCATCATGATTCTGAACTGGACATAGTTACTAGCAGAGACCAAATGCTAGATTGAAACTATATATTCAGACTGAATTAAAAAGTTTGTAAACATCTTCAGTTACCCTTTGGCTTTTTCCTTTGGAATCCACAGCACTGTCTGAGGAGTTTTTGGCTGAACTCTTTCCATCATCCTTTGGTTCTTGCTTTTTCTGCAGCTCTTGTCTGTCCCTCTCTTCAAGTTTTTTCCGAACTTCAGCTTCCTCATATCTATTGAAAAAAAGAAAAAAGTCTTTTTTTCAGTATTGTGCTATTGACTAACCTTGGATTATTAACATCAGAATCATTAAGTCCTCAGGAAGAAATTTAAAAAAAAGTATTGAAAGTTTTAAGAAAGTGAAAGTATTGTCAGTTTTTGTATTCCAACAATTCCCATTTTCCTGCATGACTGTGTGATCTTATTTTTTCCACTTTTTGAGCTGGTTTTCCTATTCTGAAATCCTGTTTTGAGTCCTATTTCATAGCCACTGCTTGTAAAGCTATTTTTTCTCCAAATCTGAGGTCATTCTTAGCTTTGGTATCACTAAATGTTTTTCATTTCCCACTGGAAAGGATAAGTACTGGTGATTTACATGGAAACTTCAATATATAACAACAGTCATCCCAGGTATTTTATTTTAGTTTGCATTGGAGCCAGTTAGGAGTAAGTTAGCTCAGTTATCTAAATGTCCTTCTCCTGAAGTCAGATCAGAACTCATTATGTGCCTGGTGCTTGTTTGAAACACTGGACCTACAGGGAAGCCAATGCAAGAACTGTGTACACTCGTGAGTTTTGATGGACCTGGGTCTTGCTGTCCTTCTCATAAAGCCTCAGACTTGACAATTAACCTCCCAGCCTTTTGCTGTTGGAAGGACAATCATGGTATTCTAAGCCAGTGACCTCCAAACTGCAGTTTTTAGATCAGCCACTGGAGGTTTGTACAGTCACGTCACTGTTAAGTAGCATTTGCTTATATTTAATACAACTGAGAAGTTTAAGGGTTACTAGGGTTCCATAAAACAAAGAAGAAGGTTTTGAACTAATGATTTTGATTACTCAACCAAGCAGTGAAACATGAACACTGAACTGTGTTGACAATTGCTTGTTTGAATCAGATGTTGCCTCATCAGAGTTAAAGTAACAATGACAATACAGCTGTATTTTGTATCAAAAAGTAGTGTTAATAAACTAGATAATTAAATCAAATTCTGCCTCCAAGTCTACTTCACTAACTGACCACTAACAGGAAAAAAGCAGCAAGTTTGTAATTTTATCTTTTAAACAGGCTTCCTAATTTGGCACAGGCATCGTAAGCTAGAATAAAGCATTTTGTTCCCACTTGGAGTTAATGACACTAAAGCATATTTCATATTTTAGTTTAATTTGGTCAGTATGGAATATTTGCCCATCAATTTCCCCTTTTATACCTCTGAAGCACATAGTAGGTCATTCATGTAGGTATTCCTGCTCCTATACAAGTGGTGTTTCAGCAGCTCCACTTTTAGTTAACAATTAACATTGAAACTATTTGCTGGCCTAGTGCCTGGGGAAGAAATTATACAAATAACTTCCCTGAAACCGCTTCTGTAGTTACGTAGGAGTCATGTTTCATTTCTATTCCCTTTAAATATTTATACATTTTACCCAGAGCAGTTGAAAGTTATTGTGTCAACTTCAAAACTCTTTTCCCTTCATAAAAAGCCGAAAGTCACTAAACAAGTCTCTAAATTTTGGGTTTCTGTAAGTCTATCAGTGTTTACTCTTACAGTGAAATCATAGCTCTGTTGAATTGCAAGACTCAACTAAAAACAAAGAAAATCTAAAGATTGTTTCATATACAGTATCATGAGACATCTTTGCAAAGTCCCTCTTCATATAGGTGTAACTACAGTCTTATTGTTCACTGAAACTAACTTTATAGATTAAGCACTTGGAAGGGCATAAAATGCTTTCACAAGAATATTTGGGAAGGGCAGGGTGGGACATGAGACACAGGAAGGGAAACGTGTCCAGCTGCAGAGAGAAAGTTAAAAGGGCAAGAAAGAGTTGCTAAGCATGCAAGAAGCAGACAAGGCTGGAAGCAACACACACTGCACTAAATATCATCTAAAGACAGACTCTATCTTATGACTTCTTACCAACACCACTTTGTGGCTTATGGCACAAAGATGTAACTTGACAGCTGTTAATCAGGTACCCAAAAGTCCATTAGCATCAATTCAGTTACATACTGGCAAAACCATGTATTGCATGGTTTCTGCACACAGCAGAGAAAAGGTAAACTATAACCACACTAGGAGGATTTTTTAACATATCTGATTATTAGGAACATTTACTAATAGATTTGGTTTCAGATGACCTTATGATTAAGGAGAAAATCACTCTTGATCATCTCTAGTGTATGTATCACTTAGATCATATGGTTTATTTTTATTAGTCAATACACAAAATTAGAAGACCATGTCAACAAATCATAACTGCCAGGAATTAGGAGATAATGTATAACGTGACAAATTATTGGAGTGTGTGACAGTGAAAATTATTTCTAGTAACAGACTTCTGGGGATAAACAGTTCTAAGGTCTCGAGTTTCAGCTATCTATGGTCTACTCAAGTGCAATTGCTTATTACTAAATAGCATGAAAAACTGAAATTGCACATGTATGGGCTTCAGGTGTAACAAATAGAATCTTATCTATCAACTGTATGCACGTACCTGAGTTTAAGGCTGTCTGACAGTCTTTCAGCTTCTTCAACAGCTTTTTTTAAATTTGTAGGTCCCAGAATTGAATGAAAATAATCCTAAAATTACAAGCATCACATTGCATATTAATAGTACAGCTTAAGAATGCCTACTTCTGTGCATATTAAGAGTCATCAATATACAGAGAATTGGTATTATAATGATATTAATACCAACAAAAGGAACTGCTTTGAATCAAAATATTTTCCTCTCAAACATGAGTTTGTAAGTAAAACTGTCTGAATGGGAAAGATGACAAGAACACCTCTCCATGAAAAAATATTCCCAGATTTGACAATTTATACAGTTTATGTATTAAAAGCAAACTGTAAAAAAAAATTAACAGACTTGTCAAAAACAGGAAGGAAGGAATAGTGTCATAAGTGAGGCAGTTACTTAATACCAGTGTGATCCTTTGAATGTGCATTAGTGTAACTCTCTGTACTTCTCATACTTTTACCAATGCAGAGGAGGTCAGTCAGAAAACTTTTATACCTGTTGCTGCTTAAAATCAGGTCTTTTTTTAATAAAGTTATAAACAGTCACATATTTCATATATAGGATGTAAGCTTTTTCTTCATCTCGGTCCAATCTGCTTTCTTCTGCTGCCTTGAAAATCTTAAGGGCACTCTGCACATAACTGAAACCAAAGAAGAGGATAAAGCACATGATTGTTGACTTGTCTCCAAACACCTTTGCATTACAACATGCCATATTAAGTGTTTATGGCCTCTGCTCATATATTAAGCATTTGATTTTACCATCTTAATATAAGGTTTTCATTAAACATGAATTACAATCATGTTCCTCCAAATAAAGTTCATTTTTGCTAGCTTGTTTACTAGCCTTATTTAAAGACTTCCATAATTAAACAGCATACTGAGATAAGAAAAAAAGTACTGTTCCCTTCTAAGAATAACTTTTTTTTTTATAGGGGAAACTAATTCATAGTAAGACAAAATGAAATTGTTGATTATCTAAAAATGCTAGAGGCAAAGCATTTTCTGTTCACATATTTGCTGAAGTTTTTATAATTTTTAAGAATTTGCATTTATGTAGCCTTTCCTCCAAGTATGCAAATCTTCATGGGCATCATGCTCTGTCCAAGCTATGTTTCGGCACTATGTCAAGTGACCTCCTGAAAGCAGTAAGCACTCCAATGCAACAGCTGAGATCCATACATAAGACTATCAAAGGTTTTAAAGCTAACAGAAATACTTGAGGAAACTTAGATCCACAACAAATTTGTTCCGAAACCACTAATACTTTTAATATCGGTTCAAAATCAAATATAACATATATACCTCTTTGTACTTGTCTTTTCAGGTTTTATTTCTGTCTTCTTGTTGAGATCTTTCAATGAAGTACAGAGATACAGCTCCTTAGGTACAGATGCCACAGCAGGCATGTTGTTACTTATGTCCCTCCTAGGATGGTACCGCTTCTTAGAAGTCTCTATCAATATTTTTCTGGAGGGGGGAAAGAGGTAGGAAGAGCCTAATTATATTCCAGTGACTTTTAATACACACATAGAGTTACCTGTGTGGGTTTATTACCTAACCTATCTTACTTTATGTGAGCTAGCACTAGATGCCAACAGAGTGGCTGAACACTTAACAGTATAAATTAATTCTCCCAAAGTGACAGAATTGTTTGAAACCACTCTAGGTAATTTATTAAGGATGTCCAGCAAGATGCTGCTAACTAAAGAATAAAAAATAGTAAGTAAAGAAATGCTGACTTAAGAATGTTGAAAAATCATTGTATCCAGCAGATTTATTGTACTGAAATGCCAGTAAGTATACTATAAAAAATTAGCTGACTTCTCTGTACTCTGCAAATACACACCAGCCTCTTGGAAAAGTGACTTCTAATGTCTTGGTAAGAGTAAGCTGAGAAAAGCAAGATTGCTATGGGTAAAGTCAACTTGAAACTTCTTGGTCTTCAGCTCCTTGGTGCTGTTGTCTTTGTGCTTTCATTTGAAAGTGCTCTCCAGGTAGCCCTGAAATAGTTAAGCAGAGCTTGGCTAGAAGGGACTGTTACATCATCCCATCTGACACAGAGAAGTCCATTAAGTCTCCTGCAGATAGTCTATCTAAAACTCTTTTCATCTAATACACAGGAAGCTATTTTAGCCCTTGGAGGTGGTGGGGGAGGAACTGAGCTCCCTCACATGTAAGTGGTGAGACCTTAAGATGTGAGCAACACTGAAGAAACTATGGGGAATTCCTTAGAAGAAAGGTGCTCAAATGATCCCAACAAATCAATTACTTCCTAGCAGACAAAAAACACATGGATTTTGACAAGATGAAGGTAGAGCATTTCCCTTTCACCCTCAAGGTGATGATCAGCATGACAAGTGTGACTAAAGCCACCATCAGCCAGTGACTTCAGAGTGAAGTTTCACCCCACTGAATCGATCTGTAGCTGACTGCCACCAAATTAGGTGATCCCGATTTCCCTCCCTCTTTCTCATGCTGGTCTGGTGCTTCTCCAACCTCTTATTGAGCCAATTCAGCTTGCTGAAGAGGCAGAAAGGCTACACAGCTTGTGCAAGGACAGCAGTTGGCATGTGCAGTCAAGAAGGAGAAGCCAAGCTGGCAGTGTGATCCCTTCCCATGGCACAGAGCTGTTGTATACCTTGAAGCATCAGTATACAGACACTCTTCCCCAAAGAAGAGGAAGTGTAAAAGCCTCTTAGCCTAAAACAATGTTTTACATCCTCATAGCTTATAAAGAAAGCCTTCACTCTTAGTAAGATTTTAGCATTGCTTGTCTAATTGTCCTGTCAGAGCATGTCTTTACCTGGCTTTTTTTTTCTCCTTAGAACTGTAAATAGACTTTTCCTTTGAAGCTTTAAGTCCCTTCCAAATATATCTTCAATGTTTGCTCTGTTATGTAACCAGTATTTTCTTAATCTTAAGTGGCAGCATTTGGTTGTGTTCTGACAGAATATTGTAACTAAATATGTAGTCCAAAAAGATCTGAATATAACACTAGTGTGATGTGTGCGTATGAGCAAAAAAAGCCCCAAGGCTATGTGGAAGATGAACCATTTAATGATCTCAGTAAATTCTCAAGTGTTGCTGACACACTTTGAAAAGGGCAGCTCTTCTGGAGCCTCATCTATACAAGTGTAGAACTAATGAATAAAAGCCAACTCTGAGCTTTGGCCTGAAACAAAAAGGGCTTTTCCATTTTTTTCCTATGGTTACGAAGTTATTACTGCAGGTCTTTAAGTTGCCAGGCAAGCTCAATGCTGAACTTTTATTTCCTGATTTAAAGAAATTTCTATACCGTTTTTCAAAACATGAGCTTCTAACCACAGTATCTGATGAATGAGGTATTACTCTTTGAACTCCCACAGCACCATATTCACACAATATGCTGCAGTGAAATGAGTAAGAACGGATAAAGAATAACATTTTCTAAATTTTTTTGAAAATCAAATTCTCAACAGCCTACTTAATGGAATTACATACAATGTATGCCGCAAATTGATAGATTTCACCTGCAGTTTCTAATTCATTCTTCTATACAGAATCTTAACTTTGGAACTGTAACTAAAATTTTCAGTTTTATGCATCAAAAATCCCCTAACTTGATTTTGAATACTACAGACTGACAACTAGTTGCCAGTTGACTGCTCAGTCTTAGCTCATAAGGACCCTTAAAACTTCTTAAGCTTCTATGAAATTTCAAGATGTGCTTTACCTTAATTTTTCCTTATACTCAAATGAACAAGTTTTTTTCCCTTCATCTTTGAGCAGGCTTTGGGGAAGACTACAATTTCAGAATCCAAATCACCTCCTTCATAGATAAATATTACCATCTGATTTTGAACACAAGTTTTGCAGATATTCAATTCCTAACTGGCCTAGTCTCAATGGGAGAATCTGGCAAAAGAAGTGGCACAAATAAAAGAGTCTGGGAGTAGTCAGTGTCCATCAGGGAAATGCACTGAGACAGACCAGCTACTGCAGGTTATGGACAAGGCCTGTAGTTGTTTCCTCTAGGGGAGCTGCAATAAATTGCAGTCTAACCAGAATCCCATCCACTTTATCAGGATAAAATCCCACTGCTCCAGCCTGTACTGACTAGATTATGCTCGCTTTTGTGGAGCATTCCATTTCCCTCCACACTTAGAATCACTATATGAATACAATGGCAACACTGAGGCATGAATGAACCCTTCCAATTACATCTGTGGTCTTTCATATATCCCTAAAGAAGAGCGAGATCTTCTTTCTCAGCAAGAAAAGAAAACTGGATCACAAAACCATGAAAACAATAGATTGAATAAGCCGTAATAGCTAAATCTATGATTAGTCAACCTGTGACAAAGAAGAAACAACCTATTTCAGGCTTGTCAACTCTTTTCTTAAAGATTAAGGTCAAATTCAAGACTTGGGATCTTTTCCACCCCCAGCTGAAGTATTATCTCAGGCTCCTTTTTTGTACTTAGGAGTGCTGAAAACAAGGCTAATATCCCAAAAATATGAGGGAAGTCACGCTTGAATGATTATGGGCATTTGACATACTTGGAATGGATAGTTTTACCCTGACAGGGAAACTGGTAACAGGTTTGTCAACATCTAATTATCATGCCAGTTTTACTAAGGATATGAGTAAGCTTTAAGTGGAATGACACTGTAGCAGTTACGTTGCAAGCAGCACAAACTAATGCACTCTGAAATACATTGACATGGTAAGTACTGTGCATCACCAATTCAGGTATGTAATAAAGTATTATTCACTTATTTTTGTCTCTGACAAATGAGCAAAATGAGTAAATGAGAAATGGGTTTCTCATGAGAATTAAGTTCCTCAATTCTCTTGGAATTACATTTTACTATCTGCATTTGGTACACAAGAGTTGGCTTTGTTAAGATTATCAGTGTTAGTCAGATAGAGAATTTTAAGATGATTGACCTACAAAACCCACCAGCATATTTAGCTCTGGGAGGCCTCTAGCTCTCTCCCAGGCTCTGGTACTGTTAATACTACAGGCCCTGGTTCCGTAACCTAATGTGTATAGGCTGATTATAACCATTGGGGCTTCTTATAGCAAGCCCATTATGTTCACGCAGGGTAGCCAAACTTTCACCATTGTGCTGGTCACCACCAGGCACAGGGCAGCAACACAGCACGGCTCTGTCTCTGCCCATGGAGGTGCTCAAACCTGCCCTGCCAGGCCTGGGAACGACTCTCTCCGCAGTGAGAAAACCCTTTGATAGCTCCTTCATCCAACAATTTACCTGACACCGAGGTGGGGGGGAAGATATTATAAAGTTTCTTTTAAAAAAAATATGCTGAGTTTTCTGCAGGAAGTTTAAAAGTTACTCAATCTATGCAAGAACACAAATAGTTCCACTTCTTATTTAGATAAACGAACATCTGCAAGGAGTACGCAAACAGCAGAGGTGATAAGAAGCCGGGGAGGTCGCAGAGAGGCAGAGAACTCCCCCAAGTTTATAACCGGGCGGTCAATACCGCTGCGGCGGCCCGGGGCCGTGGCAGTCTCCATGACACCGCAGGAGTGCAGCACTCTGGGAAGCGCCGCTTCCCTGCCATCTTCCTCCGGCCGCTCCCGGGCTCCGCGGCGGCTCCCCGGCCCCACTCACTCGCCAACCCGGCCGGCTCAGGCCGGGGTGCTGCGGACCGCCCAAGGTCACACTGCCGGCCCCGGGCCGGGCCGGGCCCGATCCCCCCGCGCGGCCCGAAGCGGGTCCCCGCCCGCCGCAGCCCCTCGAGGGCCGCCCCCCGGCACGGGGGCTGGGCCCGGGCTGCCCCCGGGCGCCCCGCCCGCCGCTGCCTCCTCCCGCCGCTGCCCCGCCCCGCCTGCCCGGCCGCGCAACTACCGCCGCGGGACTCGCTGCCTCCGCCCGCCGGCCCGGGCAGGCCATGTCCCGAGCGCGGCTGCCGAGGAGACGCTACGCGGCCATGGCTGCTGGGGCGGAACTCGGCGACGACCGTCCCTCCCTCCTTCCCTCCCTGCCTCCGTCCCTCCCTGCCGGGCCCCCGCTCCCCGCGGGGGCGGGACTCTCACGGCCCTATCCGTGCCACGGGGCTGGGCTCGGGCCGCGGCGGGGGCCTGGCTGCTGTCGTGAGGGAGCTGCGGGGCGCGGCCGCGCTGGGTCGGGCGGGGACCCACAAACAGCCGCCGTGCTGCGGGGGTGGCGGTGGAGCGAGAGGGGAGGGACAGGCGGTCACCTCGGCCCGACGCCACCCGCCTGCCCCGGAGAGCGCGGGGCTCCCGGCCGTGCCCCGCCTGGCCTCGGGAGATTTGTTACCGAGGCCAAGCCACTGCGAGGGGCCTCTGGGTCTGTCACATTCTGTGAGGCGTCCAGTACTTTGTATGGGCTGTTAAACTGGCCCACTGCTGCACTTTGCGATCAGGTGTGGGAAGGCAAGTCACCTCTCCTTATAAAAATATCCTGTTTTTGTCTAGAGAAAACTGGATTGACAGGGGACATGGTGAGTTTAGATCTCGGTTTTTGCTGTGACTGTTTTCTGTGCAGCTTGTGATGTTATTACAAGCGTCATACTGCAGGGATGGCAGGTACGCGCTGACACACTGGTATAGCCATGCTGGGAGAAAGGAGGTGAGAGGCAGGTCGTGCCATCCAGATCTTACACAAACAGAAAGATGCTCTGTACTGCCACAGTCCTGGCCTGCCCCCAAACTGTGTCAGTGGTAGGGGAGGGGTTCAGTTACTCCAACCTACTGCTCCATTTTGCCAGTGGAAATGTCTTGTGAACTGAAGCAGTCTCCTTCAGCCACTTTACAAAACAGGGAGGTCATGAAGCCAAATGAGAAAGCTGCCTGTCTCCATGTAGCCTTCCAAAATACTACCAATTAATTGCCCAGAAGGCTGAATTGTATCACAGCACTTAGTGGTACAGTAACCTTGGTTGGTATGGAGCACAGGAAAGGCTCAAGCATGTCCTAGTTAGAACAGCTGGGACCAGTTCATCACTGGATGGGTGTAACCAAAAACTGTGTATTCTATAGCCTTCCATGCCATTTCCCAGAAACTGTTGGCAATAGACTATTTACACCCTCTGCCCAGAGCAGCCTGACTCCTCAGGCTATAAACTAGGTGTTAAGAGGCCTTTGAGATAGGAGGGTGCTTCTGTCCTCATACCCTTTGTGGAACTCCCCGCCATGAGGGAAGTACTGAGCATTCCTGCCTGAACTAGAGAATATATAATCTCGGAGTCTTGGAACTTTTTTAACCACTAGTGAGATCCAGAGGAAGACTGCAGATCATTGCTCTCAACCAGACTGCAGACCACCACTCTCAACCAGACTGCAGACCACCACTTTCAACTGGACTGCAACCACCACTTTTCCACCAGACTGCAACCATCACTCTCGACTGGACTGCAATCACCACTCTTGACCAGACTGCAACAGCACTTTCACCAACAGGTTTTTCCCCTCTCCCTTTACTTTGGGCTCAGGGGGCCCAACAAACACCACTCTGTTCATGCCCCAGGGTGCTGGGTTATACATTTGGGTTTTGTGGGTTAAAACCAATTGCTTGTCTGTATAATCGTACTTATTGTATTATTTTATTAAATTGTTATTCTGATTTATAATCTCTCTTTTGAGTTGAGTTCATTTCCCCTGCTGGTTTATCTTTAAACCAGCAAACCTGTAAAAAAAAATAGACATTATTATTATAATATTATTGTATCATAATAATGAAAACTGATATACAGTGCTAATGGACTAACTGCAGGCTGCATTCTTCACCTCTATGAAAGACGGTCATTAATATCAAAAGTTTGACTTTCCCATAGCACTGCAGCCAACAACACCAAGTGTTCCTGTTTGTTGGCACACGCCTGTGAGCACATTGTAACATTTTCTGTATCTGCTGCTGCTGTGTAAATGAAAAGCCATAACAGGACAAGCTAAATGCTTGTTGAAAGACACAGACACTTGCCAACAAGGAAAAAGAGATGTGCTGGAGGCTAGATTCAAGGTTTCTATGCCCTGGTGACAAGCAGCAGCCCAGAGGTGTTTGGATTTGTTCTCTATTGCCGCCTTCTGGCTGAGCAGGCCCAGAAAAACCAGCTGACAAAAATTCCTGCCTGTAGCCCAACTCAAATCACAGGTATTGCAGCACTGGAGCGGGCCCTGTCAGCTGGGGGGGGTGTGAGCCTCACATTGTGCTCAGCCTGGAGGGCTGCTCTGCCATGGGAATTCCATGGGAAATGCAGCCTGCTCTCTTGAACTCAACGGGGCTATTCCAGCAGTGACTCCAGGAGTCAGTTCTGGGATATTTGTGAGGCGATTGTTGCTCCTTGGAATATGGTTATTTACATTTTGTCCAAAGCTGAGTTAGGTAGGTCAAAAGCAGAAAATAATGCCTCAGTGCACAATGTTGCTATAAGTATTCTTCTGATTATCTAGAAGGTATTATGATCTCCAAACCAAGAGTGGAATTTTGTCGTTGGTATATTTTCCTGAAAGATGTAGATGATGAGATTCACACTTCACAGGGGTAGCAGATTTATGACTCGGAATAGTTTTGGGGACAATGTGAGCACGACCATTTTGCATTGTTGAAACAAAACTGGGAGAAACCTTTCAGGGGCTGGGCTGTCAGGTCCAGTGCCAGCCTGGGACTGAAGGCCAGAGACCTCTGAGAGAGCAACAAGGTCCTAGAATCATTTTGGAGCTGTCATTCTATCAAATCCTATCTCTATGATCCCAAATTGTAGCTTCCCCTGTACTCGGCCACACCTTGAGTGCTGTGTTCAGTTCTGGGCTCCTTAATTCAAGAAAGACATTAAGGTATTGGAATGAGTTCAAAGGGCAACAGAGCTGGTGAAGGATCTGGAGCACAAGTCCCACAAGTGGCTGAGGGAGCCGGGGTGTTTATCCTGGAGAAAAGGAGACTCGGGGGAGACCTCATCACTCTCTACAACTCCCTGACAGGAGGGTGTAGCCAGGTGGGGGTCGGGCTCCTCTCTGAGGCAACAATGATAGGACTAGAGGATAGTCTTAAGCTGCACCACGGGAGGTTTAGGTTGGACAGTAGGAAAAATTTCTTCACAGAAAGGGTGACTAAACATTGGAATGGGCTGTCCAGGGGAGGTGGTGGAGTCACCATCGCTGGAGGTGTTCAAGACTGGACGTGACAGTGCCATGGTCTGGTTGACAAGGTGGTGTTCAGTCATAGGTTGGACTCAATGACCTCAGAGGTCTTTTCCAACCGAGTTGATTCCGTGATTCTATGTAAAGCCCTGCCCAGGGCAGGCAAGGCAGCGAAGCTGGCTCTCAGACAGGACACCTTCGACTGGGATTAGATTTAAGAGCCCTAGCAGCCGTGAGGCGGGAAGCGCAACCCTCGCCGCCCCGTGGCACAGGGGAGCCCAGGATGGCTACCCCTGTCCTCATTCCTCGAGCTGCCTCTCGGGAGGCCGCCCCCGTCCCGCC